>NW_027225230.1:0-55569 GCF_041296235.1 Equus asinus
AAGTAGCATTTATCACTTCTGCTCACCTCTCAGTGGCCAGAACTTAGATATATAGCTCATCTAGTTGCAAAGAAGGATGAAAAAAAGTCTTGGTTTGGACAGCAATGTGACCAGCTAACACTCAGGAGTTCTAGTTTAGAAGGGAAAAGGGCATTCAGATATTTGTGGGCAATTAGTAGTCTCTGCCATTGTGTCTCATCCACACCAGCATTCTCTCTTCTGATTCATTGTCCTAGAGGACAACATTGTTGTGTTTTGTGAATAGGGAATAACCAGAATGATTAATATATTATTTTCCCAAGTGCACTAATATGGCATTTTGCCTCTAAAAGAAAATGAAGGTTTTCATAATACTTCCCAGTAGACAAATTTTAAATAAAACATTTCACCAAGACCTAAGGCAAAGAGTTCACCAAATACCTAATAAGATTACCTTCAAGTTTTGACAGTGCCTACCACTTTCAGGTTTCTTTATGTTTAACAATTAGTTTAGCTCTATAGCAATACATATTCTTATGTTTTTTCATTTAAAACTTTGCCATCTTCCAGTAAGTATCACTACACTTTTTTAAAAGATTGGTATCTGAGCTAACATCTGCTGCCAATCTCTTTTTTCTTCTTCTTCTTCTCCCCAAAGCCCCTCAGTACACAGTTGTACATTCTAGTTGTGAGTGCCTCTGGTTGCGCTATGTGGGACGCCGCCTCAGCAATGGCCTGATGAGCGGTACCATGTCCACCCCCAAACTAGCAAAAACTCTCAGCCGCTGAAGTGGAATATGCAAACTTAACCACTCGGCACAGGGCTCACTGCACTTTTTCATCTTGTTCTTTTTTAATTCCAGATTCCTGAAGATAAAAGAGTGAGATGACCAGTGACTTTCTTTACTCATAAGGAATTTAGTATACAGAATCGTCTTATAGTCAATTATATCATGAGGCTGTATTTACCTTGTGTTTTGAAATATATTTGCCTGATATTTTTGTAACCCTGCCTTCTGCAACTAAGTACATATGAATCACCATCCCTTCCCCATGCCAGGGCAGGAGAATTTTCAGAATACCAAAACCAATTGCAGTACACTTTGAAAGAAAGAACTTTCTTAGTTGAACAAAAGAACAAGCAGTTTGTTTTTGCAAATGATAAAATAATTCACCTTTTTTCTATGTGCCTGTCTTATATGCCTGTGTCCAACTTTACCATTAAACTTTTACAGGCTGCAATAGGATCCGTGGCCTTGGACACAGCAAGGTCACATGGAGAGAAACAATTAGAAGAATATGGAATGGATGTGTTGACAGTGGCATTTTTGTCCATCCTCATCACAGCCCAATTGGAGTCTCCTCATTGGTTTGCTGGGCCCCAGGCTTCTCCAGAAAGCTGCACATCAAATAATGATGGAGAAGTTCGAGGAGAGCCTCTGAAGAAGTTTAGAGGTGAAAAGAGAGAATGCTAAATATATGATTAGAAAGCTGTACCAGAGGCTGCTTTTATCAAGATAGATATTGAAATATATAATATTTAAGCTTAAAATGTAACAGAACTTAAAGTGTGGTTATTCTTTAAACAGCATTTTCAGCCATTACCCTTTCCATGTAGGTGGTAATGTTCTACATTTCTAGCCTGATTTCTCTATCTTCTTCTTTTTGCTTCAAACACTCCATCATTATCTTAATCTGTGTGGGGAGAAATACTCTTTAATGTACTACCACGATATCAGATTAACAGGGGAAAGACCGAGTTCGGTGTGGCGTTCTGCTGGCCAACAGCTCGCTCTGAGTGACTGTTGCCGCCACAGTTTTATGATGCGTGGCCACCTAGCCTCTCATGCCTTGAGTTGTTTTTGGATCCTCTTTTCTTTTTAAATACATTGTAATCTCTCATCAGTTTCTCCCCTCGCTTTCCCTGTTAATCTGCCTCTTCTCCATTTCTGCCCCTCTTACTACCTTTCTGTGAAGTATTGTAACTGATTGGCCCCACCAAAATTTTTATGTACACAAAGTATCTTCATTGGCTCTTCCTCTTGCACCTATTTGGATGACAAAAGCCCTCATTCAACTTCCTGCCTGGCTCCACAGAGTCCCCCACTTCAGTGGCCCCTCTGAGTTTGCCTCCCGCTAAGACGTGCCCTGGTCTAGCCCTTTCTTAGTTGTTTCTTGTGACCCACGTCTTCAGGCTCTTCCTGTTCTCTAGGTGACAGAGAGCCAATTTTCAAATCTATGCCACTCTCAAGAATATCATATTAATCAGGGTAAGTTAAGCTGCTATAATGAAGAAACAAGAAATACAGTACTTAAAAGAAAATGGAAATTTATTTACCTCTCATGAAACTGGCTGCCTGGTCGATGCTGACAGGGTTACTCTGCTCATGAGGTCTACTGAGATTTGTGTCCTTTTTTTTTTCGGAGGAAGATTAGCTAACATCTGCTGCCAATCCTACTCTTTTTGCTGAGGAAGGCTGGCCCTGAGCTAACATCTGTGCCCATCTTCCTCTACTTTATATGTGGGACGCCTGCCACAGCATGGCTTGCCAAGTGGTGCCATGTCCGCACCCAGGATCCGAACCAGCGAACCCTGGGGCCGCCAAAGTGGAATGTGCGAACTTAACCGCTGCGTCACCAGGCCAGCCCCGATTTGTGTCCTTCTGTCTTGATGTTCCGCCACGCCCTAGCTTAGGACACAGGTTGGAAGTAGATCTCTCCCATGTCTCCTTTCTAGCCTTCAGGAAGAAGGAAAAAAGAAAGTCCAAGGCAAGCAATTTATTTTTAAGAAAGTTGTGAGGAAGTTAGACACATCTCTTCTCTTACCTTCTATTGGTGATAACCACACCCAGCTATGAGGAAGCTGAGAAGTGTCTGTCAATAAACATTCACATTCCTATGAAGATGGAAAGATCAGATTTGGGAGTCAGAGGTACCATTGTATTGGGTGTTACCATCACTTAGTAGCATGTTCTTGCATGTTAACAAGGGCTTTCTAAAGATAGTACCTTTGACCAAAAAACTGACTTCTGTGGCAGGAATTTCAGACGTTGTGACATGACAACAGAGATGATATTAGAAGAAAGGCTTATCTGCATAGGTCATATTTTATCCCACTTATTCAACAGACCATCTTGGCTTTTGTGTATCACCCGTAAGTTTCTCTTTAGTCTAGGTCAACTCCTGCCTAGTTGCTAGAATAATCATGTTTAAATACAGTTTACACCTTTTATCATGCTGTATACCTGAAGCGTTTATTACTTATCACTTCCCATCTAAACTCTTTAATCTAGAATTTGAAGTTGAAGCTAATCTTGAAGGAGATATTAAATACGTATTAAATGAATGAATTAGAATCTTCTGATCCCACCAAGCTGATCTGCATATAGCCTGTCCACTCCTCTCGTCATTAGACTACCATTCCAGCCACTGCCACCATGACTTTCACCCCTGTCCAAAACTAGCTTAATTCTTATTAAGCTAACACAATATGAAGCCTTAACAGGCTTAATTTTTATGTCAGCCTGACACTGGTTACTCCATGGTAATATATTCCCTTAGTGTTTGTGCTGTCAGTTTGGACTGGGTTAATTCATGCCGAAGTTCAGACAGATGTTTCAAACTGCACTTCGTTGGTTAGGTGCCCCTTGGTGGTACCATAAACCGAATGCTCGTCTGGTCCTCCACTTTCACAGACTCTGAAACTAGATCCATTCAACAAATACTTACTAAAGGGCTTTGGTGACCCAGGCACATTATTAAGACTAATATTGTTCGTGTCCTTAAGGATCTGACAGTCTGATAGAAGAGAGAGACAATTAAACAAGAGATTGAAGAATGGTGTGATAAGTGCTGTGAGGCAAGAAGTACAGGAGTGCTAGGGAGCTCGCAGCAGGAGCCCCCAGCTAATCCAGGGGGTGGCCTCGGCTGGGACATGGGGGACGATGAGGACCTGGACAGCAAAGGGCACGTGAGACCGAAGGGCGCAGCAGTTAGCGCTCGTTCCCACCTTCACCAGTAGTTTAAGTACCAGGCTTTGAATACTTACTAACTTATACAAAGTACAGTTAGTATAAGTAAATGAGAATGTTATTATAAATATCCAAGTCCCCAAAGAAGTATCAGAAATGGAACTTCAGTGTGAAGAAATAGTTGAAGAGCCCACTAAGCCCCTGCCGATAGCGTGTTCCATTTTGCACAGCAGGCAGCAAGCTCTTTCCTCCCTCTCCTCGGTGGATGGCCACTGTCTAAATCTCTGTGACTCTGTCCAGTACTGGCCTCTGCAGGGCTCACCGTGTGAAGTCTCAGGTTCATCACCACATCCTAAGTCACAGCTCTTGACTTGGTTGGTGAACTCAGAGTTAACTTGATACAGAGTGTTGACTCCCACCAAGCTAATTTACTCCACCCCAACCACAGATAGAAAGGGTTACTTTAACCTCTGGGTGCCTGAAAGAAGGCTGTATGTACCCTACACACACTTCTGTCAGAGGACTTAGAACCTTTTTTCAGTTTTTTTTTTTTTTTACAGGTTTGTCTCCTATTAAATCAGCCCCTTAGGGGTGGGAGCCTTGCCTTGGTCATCTTTGAATCCTCAGCACTTTGCACAGGGCATGGAACACAGTAGGCATTTAATAAATGTTTGTTGACCAAATCAGGAGATCCTCTTCCAGTATCAGAAAACTCCTTGCCACTTAAGAGTTCAGATCTTAGACTGCTTCATCTGTCTCAGTCAGCGCGGGCTACTACAGCAAAACACCATAGACGGAGGGGCTTAAACAGCAGACGTTGACTTTCTCACAGTTCTAGACACTTGAAGTCCAACAGGAGGGTGCCAGCACGATTAAGCTCTGATGAGGGCTCTCTTCCTGGCTTGCCGATAGCCTCCTCTCCCTGTGTCCTCACATGGTGGGGAAATAGAGGGGTTTGGGGCAGAGTGTGCAGCCTCTCTGGTCTCTTCTTATAAGACACTAATCCCATCATGAGAGCCCCACCCTCAAGACTCGTCTAAACCTAGTCACCTCCCAAAGGCCCTACCTCTAAATACCATCACACTGGAGGTTAGAATTTGCTGCGACACAATTCAGTCCACAGCAGGGGTGTCAGAGTTCCAAGGATGGTGCTAGATAAACAGAATAAATTCTTGTTCTTCAGTGCCCTTTTCTCCTAGGGCTGGTGTCATCCATCTTCCCTCTGAGAAGCTCTTTTTTTTTTTAAGCAGACTAAGTTTCAGCTCTTTAAGTATTAACTCCAAATAACCCTGATGAGATTTGAGTGTCCTCAAAATTTCCTCAGCCATAGATTTGCAAATGATCTCATCCATTACATTCTTTAAAAATAATATTATTTTTTCTGATTACAAAATAATATATTTCCATTGCAGAAAATTTAGAACACAGAAAAGTGCAAAGAAGAAAACTGAAACTACTCTTAATGTAAACACCCATTTTATGATTCTTTTAAATTTTGCTCTTACAGTTTTGGGAGGTGTCTTATTTTCAGAAAGATATATCATCCACTGAATTAGTTGGGTGAAAGGTAACATAAATACTTTATATTTGAGTTCCGTGAAGATATATAGATTGAAGAATTTTTGTTGTCTATAATGAATGCTAAGCTTTCCAAAAAAATCATTTATTCACCTGGTAATATTCAAATATTCACTTTGCAATGAATAAAACAGACAAATCCCTGCCTTCATGGAGCTTATGTTTTAAAATCCATTCATTCACTCACTCGAAATATTCTCATAACATGCCTACTATGTGCCAGGCATTATGGTTGCTGGGGAATACAGTGATGAACATGATAGTCAAGGGCTCTGTTTGGTGGAACTTGTATTCTAGTTGGGAGATTGACCCTGTGGGGAATACAAATATGAATGAGACATGATACTTGCCTCCAAGAACCTTACAAGAAAATAAAATATGTACAAATAGCTGTAATCCAAAGGAAGGATTCAGAGTCTGAGTGAGGGGAACTTCTTAAAGGAGATGACACTTGAATTGGACCTTCAAGGGTGGCTATGGTTTGCATTGGTGGGTTAATATTAGGGAGTAAGGTGAAGAAAGGATTAAGTAGGTGGAGGGCCAGTATATTAGCAAAGTTTAAAAACAGTAAAGCTTAGGATATAGTAAATGATTGACACTTAAGGTTGATAGAATTAGTGAGAGGTAAGACTGGAAGAGAAGATTGGCACTTAATTCATACCAAATATATCATTAGCCAAATTTCTATTTTTATTGAAGTGCTTTCAGAAGTACAGAACCATTTATATAGAAGATATTTTAAAAACTATTTTTGGGGCCGGCCCCGTGGCTGAGTGGTTAAGTTTGCGTGCTCTGCTGCGGTGGCCCAGGGTTTCGCTGGTTTGGATCCTGGGCGCAGACATGGCACTGCTCGTCAGGCCACATTGAGGCGGCGTCTCAAACTCCACAACTAGAAGGACCTGCAACTAAGATATACACCTATGTACCAGGGGGGATTTGGGGAGATAAAGCAGGGGAAAAAAAAAAAAAAGATCGGCAACAGTTGTTAGCTCAGGTGCCAATCTTTAAAAAAAAAAACTATTTTCATCATATTAAATTTATTGAAAACTGCTGTCATGAATAAGGTTCTCCTTGTTCCTCAGAAGTTTTTTGCTTTCAGTGGCATTGATGTTAATATAAACAATTTAATTATTTTTAAGTTGCTGTTAATTTTTTACGAGAAAAAATATCAGATGTTTCTTTAGATGTTGTTTAATCCATTATTAGATGTTCATCACATTGTCCTTAAATAAATGAAGGACATTATTTTTTAAACATTTCTGAACGTATTTCTATATGAATAATTTCTGTAGTTCTCCGTAGCAGGTGGGAATTGCTTCATGCCATTTTGGGAGCAAGTAACATCACAAGTGTTAGTTGACTAACTCAAATCTGGCCTGAGCCCTCTGACCTGGTGAGAATTCCAAAACGCCATTTGTTGATGTGCCCTTCACTTCTTTAGATGGACCCGGAAGCACTTCACCTCCAGCAGTCCACTGCATCTGAGGCACAGAGCCGTGCCCTGGAGGTCATCGGACTTCTCTCAAAGGTCCTTCCTCCCAGTATCCTTGGGGATCTACCTGCTTTCCCTTTCCCTACCATGAGAACAAAGCGTTTAACCCTATAAGCACAAAAGACTTTGTCTACTCTTCTAAAACAAGGAGGAAAATAACTTTCCATCTTTGCTGAGATGTCTACACCATGCTGAAGGTGGGAGGGGGTTACAATGAAAAGAGAATTTCTCATTGTCACCCAAGAAAGAGTTGTAATCTGAATCAGATCTTAAGTGATAAATAGGAAAAGGAGAAAGAGAACACTGCCGATAGACAAACTAGAAAAAACACAGAGGCAAAAAGGAGTACTGTCTGCAGGAGGAAAAGTTCGGATTATCACAAGAAAAATTAGATACAAAAGAGCAGTTTGTCCTTCTAAGAAGTTTGGATATTCTCCCATAATAGTTGTTTTTGTCTATATTTTAGGAAGCTTGGAGATTCCATTAGAGGAACCTTATAGACAACCTTTGGGATTGAGAAATCAAGGCTTCTGGGCCCACCTTCAACCAGAGCAGTTCTGCTTTCATTTGTTTCCTATGAAGGTTATTTTGTGAGGGGGAAAAGCCAAAGGTTCTATACTGATAACAGGATATTGTGTTTACTTTGTACCAAGCCCTATTCCAGACACTTGCCAGGTATCAATTCATTTATTCTCACCACCACATCCTTTACAGTGAGAAAACCGAAGCTCAAAGAGATCATGTAATTGCCGGTGGTCCCATAGCTAAAAAGTGGCAGCGCTGAACTTTGAACCCTGACGGTCATGACCCCACAGACTATGCCCTTTTACGATTGCACTATACTTAAGCTGATTTAAGGGGAAATACGATCTGAGTTTTGATAAATTACTTCTGGCACGTGCAGCCCCTGGCGCTGTTTTTTGGCTAACGGGCTCTGTGACGTCAACTCTGTCCCTGGACTTGTATAACCCAGTAGGTCAATAGTCAGAAAAGACTGAAAACACATCAGGCGGTCCCAGGTGATCCTGGAACCCACGCCTCCGCAGGCCGAGGTGGCCGCCAAGCCACTGGAAGGCGCCGCCGCCGCCAGCCCCGCCCCGCCCCCACCGGCCTGCACCCTCAGGCCCCGCCCCCGACCCCCGACCCCCGACCCCTGCCCCCTGCCCCCTGCCCCGCAGGCCGGCCCGCCCGCTCAGGCCCCGCCCCCGCCCCGCCGCCGCCACCCGCCCCGCCCCGCCCCGCCGCCCCCGCCGCGCCCGCGGCCTTCAGCCTGGCCCCGTGACCCTCGCAGAGGTCCGCTCCTGGCGGCTTCTGCCAGAGCGGCGCGCGGTCTCCGCGGCGGTTGCTGGGTGCCAGGGCCGCTCCTGGGGCGGCGGGGGATGCTAAAGGAATTGTAGGTAGGGTCCATTTTTCTCGACACTGCCCCTTTCCAGGCCCCGGGGCACCAGCGCCTCGTCCCCCGCGCTGGTCCCTTCCGGCGGCCGCGGGAACGCCGCTCCCCCCCCATTCGAGGGAGCGCCCGTCTTCTCCCCACGACGCGGGGCACAGCCGCGGACCCCTCCTCTCCCCCGACTCGGTCCTTCACGCCCTCGCGTCCCTCGCATCGCTGCTCCTGTTCGCTGCCTCCTCTCTCTCGTCTTACAGGTACTCACAAGTAAGAAAAAAGCGGGTCTGTCAGTCCAGACCGCACAATCCATTTTATTCAGCGCAGCCTGTTGTACAAATAGTGAATACCTGCACAGGAGCCTTCACGCGCGCCTGTGACTGGAGACGTGGCCCAGGATTGGCTGCTGATGCAGGGAGAGCGCTCCTCCGTGCTCCTTCACCCTGCCCCGCTCCCGGTGTTGGCTTTCTCACAGTGGACCGCGCTGTAGCTCAGTGCGTTTAGAGGATGGGACAGCTGTTGCACATGCACCGTGTGTCAGGCGCATCATTTAGGAGGCCGCCCAAGAGCTCTGCAGGCCCACGCCAGGCCCCTGACGCCCTCCAAGTGTGCCCTGTAGTCTGTGACAGATCAGACGCAGTGATGGAGAGGGCGATTGGCCCGGTGGCACTGAGGGAGGCCACACCCTACTCCCTGGTTTTTCGCAGGGAGGTAAATAGAACTGTTATTTGTGCAATACAAATGCAGAAAATTAACAGATTACTATCACATCTAAAACATTAATGCGCCAAACGTCTTAGTCGTTTGGCACATTATGAAAACCTATGAAATGCTATTCATATTTGTTACTTTCTATGAGTACCAGAATTTATACTTGTGTTTCTGTCAGTTGATTCTCTCTTGTCATAAGCTCCTGCCCATTACCAGACAAAAAGAAAGAGGCAGGTGCAGGGATAGTAATATATAAGGTAACATTTTGATAGCAGTCCTCTTTTTGTGCATAATTTTCATACTCATCCTGTTTATACACTCTGTGAGATAGAGTTAGTTAACAAAACTCCATTTTACTGAAGAGGGAACTACATAATGACATTGAACAGGACCTGGAACATAGTAAAATATGCATTCAGTATATATTTGTTGAAGAGATAAATGGATAAGATTCTCAAGGAGCCATGCCTTATTCACCTTTGTAATCCCGACACCCAGAGCTAAGTCTAGCAATAGTAGCCCCACAAATATGAGTCAGAGAAGTTGAGTGACTTGCTCAGAGATGGGCATATGTCACATCTTTTTAAGGAATCTACTGCTTTGCCAAGCGTTGTGAATACAACGGTAAGGAAGACTGGTAAGATTCCTGTTCTCATGGAGGTTAAATTCTGGTGAACAAAGATAGAAAATAAACAGGTAATATATGAACAAGGAAGTGTTGATAATGGTGAGTGCAGTGAAGAAGTAAAACCGTGTGAAGTGAGAAAGACTAGGGGAGGGGTTACTTTAGATTGATTGGTTAGGGAAGGCCTCTCTGAGGAGCTGACATTTGTGCTGGCCTCAGTGATATAAAAAAGCCAGCCACAGGGGCTGGCCCCGTGGCCGAGTGGTTAAGTTCGCGCACTCCGCAGCAGGCGGCCCAGTGTTTCGTTAGTTCGAATCCTGGGCGTGGACATGGCACTGCTCATCAGACCACGCTGAGGCAGCGTCCCACATGCCACAACTAGAAGAACCCACAACGAAGAATACACAACTATGTACCGGGGGGCTTTGGGGAGAAAAAGGAAAAAATTAAAAAATCTTTAAAAAAAGCCAGCCACAGAAATATTTGGGGCCAGAGGATTTCAGGTAAAGGGAACTTCAATTGCAAAAGCCGTAAGGTATGAAAGAGCTTGACTCTTTCAAGGAACATCATAAAGACCGCTGTAGCTGGAATGTAGAGACAGCGGTACAGGATAAGCATGAAGAGATAGGGAGGGGCGAAATCAGGTAGTGCTCTGAATCAGCCATGGCAATATACCCATGGTATACATTTGGAATGTATGTAAAGTGTGATGAGAAACTAGTACAGAGTGTTTCGGAAGGGAGTAATCTGATTACTTTATGAAAAGGTTTGTTCCACCTGTCATGTGAATGGGTCATAGGGATGGGGAGCAGATTAGTAGCAGAAGACACTTGCAGTAATCCAGGAGGGAAGGAAGGACAGTAGCTTGGGCTAAAGTGGTAGGAAGTAGATGGCTGTGAGATAGATTTGGAGGCAGAGCCTACAGACTTGATGATGTTTTAAATATAGAGGTGAGAAAAAAAAGGGGAGCTCCTGATTTTCATCTTGAGCTTGAGTGGATGGTTGTGCCCTTTACCAAATGGAAAAGACTAGGGAAGAAATAGTGTGTGTGTGTGTGTGTGGGGGGGGGTATATTCTTGTTTTGCTCACCTTAAGTTTGATGTGCTTATTAGAAATCTAAAGTAATTTGGGAGTCGAGTTCTGTGTAAGGGACGAAAGATAAAAGTTGAGAGTCATCAGCATGTAGGAAAAACTACCTAGAGAAAGTGTGTTTGTAGAGTATTCCAATGATCAGAGGTAACGCCGAGGAAAAGAAGCAACCAAAGGAGATGGAGAAGGAGTATCTGGTGAAGAAAACCTGAAGAGTATGATGACTTAAAAGCCAAGACAACAAAGCATGGCCAATGGTATTGAAACATGCTGAAGAGTCACGTAAATAAAGAGATCTGACCATTGGATTTTGGCAACATATGGTGATGTGCTCTGACAAGCACAATGAAGACGAAACGTGACGTGAAGAAATGGACATAGCACAGACTTCTCAAGATACTTTACTATGAAGAGTTGAGAAACGGAGGTAACAGAGGAATATGTGGGGTCAAATTAGGGTCTTAAAGATGGGGATAAAAAGGCTGATGGGAACGATCCAGTAGAGAGGGGGAAAAATTATAGTATAACAGAGAATGTGTATATTAGAGGAGTAAAGTCTTTGAGGAAACAAGAAGGAATAGGATCCAAAGAACTTGTATGAAGTATTGGCTTAGAAATATGAACATAAAATTTACAGTAATAGGAAGAAAGGTAATGAGTATAAGTAGAGATGCAGGTGGATGGGTAGATTCAGTGATTAGAAGGTGAGAGAGTTTCTGCCTGATATTGATTCACTTTTTCTCAATGAATTATGAGCATGATCAGTAAGAGGAGACTAGGGATGTTTGGGTAGGCAGTTTAAGGGGCAAAGGGAAAGTAGAAAATAATCATTGGGAGGACAGAAGGCAATCATACTTGTCTTAGTCTGGGACGCTGTTATAAAAATACCATAGGCTTATAAAACAACAGAAATTTAAGAATTTTTTTTTCTCTAAGTATACTTTTTTGGTGAGGAAGATTGGTCCTGAGCTAACATCTGTTGCCAGTCTTCCTCCTTTTATCTTTTTTCCTCCCCACAGCCCCAGGACATAGTTGTATATGCTAGTCGTAGGTCATTCTAGTTCTTCTATGTGGGATGCTGCCACAGCACGGCCTGATCATAGGTCCACACCCCGGATCCAAACTGGCAAACCCCAGGCCACTGAAGTGGAGCACACGAACCGAACCACTCAACCCTGGGGCTGGCCCCTAAACAACAGAAATTTATTTCTCACAGTTCTAAAGGCTAGGAAGTCCAAGATCAAGGTGCCAGCCTATTTGCTGTCTGCTGAGGGCCCAATTCCTGGTCCATGGATGGCCAAAAGGGGCAAGGGAGCTCTCAGGGTCTCTTTTAATAAGAGCCTTAATCCCATTCGTGAGGGCTCTGCCCTCATCACATAATCACCTCCCAAAGGCCCCACCTTCTAACACCATCACGTTGGGGGTTAGGATTTCAGCCTAAGGATTTTGAGAAGACACAAACATTCAGTATATAGTAATACTAGAGGAGCATGGTAGCATCGCTGGGCTCGATGGAGTGGCCATTTGATATTTGTGGCCTTCTGAGTGTGTGGCTGAGATAGGGTGGAAAAAAAGATGATAGGAGCCAAGGAGATCAGGAGCTGAAAGACCAGAGTGTGGGGTGGGTAGACTGCCTGGGGATTACTGGTTAGGTTCGTAGCTAAACTAGTTCTTGAACCCAATCTCCTGACTTTGCAGCTCAGTGGGTTACCATTTTACTGAGAAGTGATTCAGATCATTACTCTTTTGTGCCACTTACCCTTCTAGTTAATATAAAAATAAAAAAGTAATTGTGGCCTGATTTTTTTTGGTCCATATATCCAAATTCTAGACTTCATAGGCTGGTGCTTCTGTCTCTCTTGTCCCTTTAATATTTACTTGTTAAATTTTTTGGCTTGGTTTTCCTGGTGTTGTGGGGTGTTTTTTTTTTAACCATTTCCATCAATATGTGTTTATTAAAGTACAGAAGCCTACCTCTTAAATGATAAAGGGAAGGTGAAGGATGAGATTTGGAAATCTCGTTGCCTGTAGAGCTGGGATGACCAGTGACAGGGAGGCCTGATCTGTGTTCACTCTAATAACAATCGTAATAATGGCATTTGGATAGCCCTTTACATTTTGTGCTATGCTTTTATTTTCTCATATCTCATTTGACTTTGTAACTAACTTTTTCAGATGAGGAAACTGAGGCTCAGAGGGGTTAAGGCTCTTGGCCATGGGCACAGCCTAGTAAGCGGCAGCATTATTACACTGTTCTGATACTGAGGCTCACGTTTTTCACTGCAGAAGTTTGCCTAAGTGTTTACACTCCATTATATCCAAAGTGATATCAAAGAAAAACTCTGCTAGGTAGAAAGTAATGGCTGGGTGCAGTCCTCTTACAATGCAAAAATTGTTTGTATATGTTTAAAATCCAACAGTTAATGAGATTAGATATTTATCTACCATCCACTGTGTTAGGTAATTCAAAGAACTCGGAAATGATTATGAAATTTAAACTGGTAGGGAAATAGATGGAAATGCAAGTCATTAAGAGACATTTCTTGGACCGTCTCCCACATACCTTATGTGCTTACACAATACCCTGAATTGACTAAATTCTATATGCAGAGGAGAATGCAGTACCAGTGACATAGCGGACTCTCAGTGAATATTTGTCAAATAAAAGAATGATAATAGTTAAACAAGCAATTACAGTAGTAAGGTGGATGCTGTGAGAAGGGGTAGATGCTATGATAAGGATGCATCCTGGGGGCCGGCCAGGTGGCATAATGCTTAAGTTTGCACACTCCCCTTCGGTGGCCTGGGGTTCACAAGTTCGGATCCCAGGCATGGACCTATACACTGCTCATCAAACCATGGTGTGGCAGCATCCCAGATACAAAATACAGGAAGACTGGCACAGATGTTAGCTCAGTGGCAATCTTCTTCAAGCAAAAAGAGGAAGATTGGCAACAGATATTGGCTCAGGGCCAATCTTCCTCACCCCCCCAAAAAAAAAAAAAAAAAGAATGCAAAGTGAAGAGAGCTTCCACAAGAAGGACTTCTTACACTGACATAGAGTTTGCTGAGCAAAAAGCAGGGGTGTGGGGTTAGAAGGCAGCATACAGAATGTAAAGTCTCAGAGATGTGATGCATGGCAAGTTTGAAGAACTGAAATTTCATATGCCTGAAGTTTAGAATGTCAAGTGAAGAATGAAGAGATAGGCAGGGACAAGGTTAGCCCTTATTACAGAGGGCTCTGTAAGCTATGTTTAAGGAATTTGGACATTTTTCTTCTATGGGAAGCCATTGATGAATATTAAGCAGGAAGTTCTCATAATTGCCCTACATTTTAGAAGATTACTCTGGATTGTGGAAATTCCACTGGGGAGGACCAAGACTGGAGGCCCTTATGGTGTTTTGGGGGAAAGGTGCTTATGGCCTGGACTGAAATAACGGCAATTTATATGGAGAGAGATGGACAAAGTTTTTAAATATTTAGGAGCCTGATTTAACATGATCGAGTAACTCAGTGGATGTCAGCAAGGAGGGGTAGTCCATAGAAGGAATGACTCCTCGGTTTCTAGTTTGAGCAACTAGGTAGATGGTGGCTCCAATCTCTAAGACAGGAAATTCTCTGAAGAAGGAATAGGTTTGGTGGGGAAAGGTCTTGAATTCAGTTGTGCGTATGTTGAGCTTAAGATACTTGTAAAGACAATCAGGTAGAGATATCCAATGAATAGTTAAATATGCTAGTCAGAATCTCAAGAGAGCTTCTCTAGGCCAGGCTCATTAGCATACTGGTCACCATTAGAGCCACAGGAGTGAAATACATTGCTTAAGAAATGTATGGAGAGCAAGAAGAGAAGACGGCATAGGGCAGAATGCCGAGGAAGTCTAACATTTCAGTGCGCATTGAGGAATGGACAGAGGAAAAGAAGCCTGTAAAGAAGACCAAGAAGGGACAAGCAGAGGGAGAAGGAAGACAGAGCAAGTGACAAAATGATATAAGAATTCCAAAGGGGAAGACGACTGCCAGTTTGGTGGTACACCTGCAGGAAGCTTTCCTTGGAGTGACCCTCAAGCGATAGACAGATATCATTTACAAAGAAGAGATGCGGTGGGAAGGTATTCTGAGCAAATAAAAGAAAACAAATAATGCGTGGGAGAACATGTAACAGTTTAATTGACTGAAATGCAGGGTCCAGAGAACTCAAGAGAAAGCTGACAAGATAGTTTGTGCCATGTTGTGGAAAACAGATTCTGGGTAAGTTGTTGGCAACTGTTCTATAGGTGAGAAAAACCAATGTGTTTGGTGCTAAGGGAAAGAGAATAATATAAAGCATACTCTGAACCGTGGAATGCCATTTTATTGTGGAAACAAGATCTAGGCACTTGAAAAGAATATAAATTCAAGATAATATCTGATTATTGAGAACAAACACCAAATACTATAGGAATTTTAACAGTAGCAAAGTCTATTTGAATTGGAATAGTAGTTTTGCCCAGAGTTGTATTTTTCTGATTGAACAATAATGCCAGCTAGTCATTATCTTAAAAAAGAAAAAATAGATCTAGTTTGAATGCTCTTTATAAAGAATATTCTGTTTGTGGGTATGACTCTCAAATTCATTTGTTAAAAGATTTATACTGTAGTTGTTTTTAGTTGATGACCTTTGATGTAAACTCAGACTTGTCTGAAAGACAGCAACAGTTCCAAAGACTTCAAAGGAATACAGCCTCACAAACACAGAATTGATGCACATTGATTTGATTTTGGAATGCTGATACAACCTTGCATACCTGAATAAATTTCCTCTTTGTCCTGGTGTATGATTGTTTTACATTGTTGGCTTCAGTTTTCTAATATTTGTAGAAGACAGTAATTGCTCATTTCTGAGACTTGCTGTTCTCAAGTTTTCCCTACTTTTAAACTCTAGTTTTGCTTTTAGGGTACTGCTGGGCTCATAAGATGAGTTGGAAAGTGTTGTCTCTGGTTATATTTTCTGGAACAGATTGTTGGGAGCACTAGGTTTCTGGAGGGAGACCTGGCTGAGGCCCTAAAAGCTGCATCCCACAGCTTTCCCCTTGGATAGGCAACAAGCAGGAAATGGTATTCGGAGTCAGGGACCAGAAGCCCAGGGGGATCCAGTCTAGGTCAGAGGTGAACAGGGAGCCCCTAGTGGGCCCGAGAAGGAAGAGTCCTGCCTGCCCATGGTCCATGTCCACAGGACCTTCCTCTGGCCTCGTCCTCCCTATGTGCACGTTTTGAGCTTTTGACGGTATTTTCCCCACTTAGAGCTGAAGCCATTGCGGAGACTGAATCAGAAAACAAGGTCCTAATCTGTGTGCAAGAGAAACCGGGAAAATGTTCCCTCTTCCGGCAGAGTGTCGAAAGGCAGCCACTGTCCTGGGCAGGACGTGTGCTAGGGACAGGCACGTGCTAGTTTGACAGACACGCCCAGCTTAGTGGTTGTGGCTCTGCCTGAGAAAACGCCTCCAACCGCTTAGTCCCAAGAGGTCGGAGGGGCCCTCTCTGCTCCTGGACAGGGTGAACCACACTGCAATGATCCTGTTCTCGGCGGGAGGGGCACTTGGGCACGTCCTTCAGTAGCCAGGGAGGGGACTGGCACTTCTCCCTTCTCCACATAAACTGAGCCGCTCACTCTGGGAGATTTCTAAATTCGAGGAGGAATGTGAGTTTCTGGATCTGGTTTCCATGAGCGCTGCGAGCGAAAGACTCACACCTCCACTCCCAGGATTAGAAAGAAGCAACAATTTAATATAATACTCAAACGGAGCATTTACCATTGACAACAAAATATGGCCCCGCCAAATAGGGAAATAGGTGCTGGGCAAAAGGGGGGAGGGGGAAGAGGGGTTGGTGCCTTCCCTCGTGGCCAACAGGGGACCCCAAGAAATGGATCACAAAGTTCTCCTCATCAGAATCAGGGGAGGTGGCCCTGTGCACCCTGAGTATCAACGCTGTGTCCCCGCTGTAGCTCAGCTGGTCTCAGGAGGGTCATCGACCACCACCACTGGGCCCTTGGTTGGGGGTCTGGTGTCTGGAGAAAGAGAGGCATTTCCTGAGCGGCCTGCCCTGGAACCACAGTGCACACCGCATCCCGGCCCCCACTGCGCTCTGTGCTCCAGCCCTGTGCTCAGTGCTCAGTCAGCCAACAGCACCCCATCTGTCCCTGACACAGGGGCTGATATTTAGCGTCACCCACTTCACAGAGGAGGAAACCAGTCCCAGAAACGTGAGTGCAATCGCCCAGGACGGGACTGCTCAGCAGTGGAGCTGGAACCCAGGGCCAGCTGTCTGCCTCCCCAGGCCCACGCTCAGCCTGAATGTTTCCTGAGCCCATGGTTTCAGCCACTGCCGGTCTGGACACTCACTCTGGACTGAGCGGTTCTTCTTGCCTTTGAAGAAGAGTCGAATCTTTCTGACCCAGTGGTATCGGGGCTCCAGCTGGCAGGACAGGCTGTAGCTACGGGACAGAGCGGAGCTGGGAGCTCTCAGGAGCCACACATCACATGTGCGTCCTGGAGCCTGCCAGCAGCTGGGGTCGAAGGGCCCCAGGGGTCGCCATGCAGTCAGATCAGGGGCTGACCATGGAGCAACGGCCATGGGCTCTGGAGCTGGTCAGCAGAGAGAGGCTGCCCTGCCCTCCCCCAACTCCTGACCCGACTCACCTCTCCTCCTTGCTCAGGGGCTCCACGGCCTGGAACCAGGCCCCAAAGTGCTCGTCGGGCTGCACGGTGTACAGATTTGCAGCCTCCTGGAGCAGCTCGATCTCGTCCATCAGTTTGAATTGCTAGGACAGAGCAAGCACAGGATGCCCACAGGGCCTGAGTGGGGGACCCTGCAGGGCTCGTGGAGGGGGTGAGGAAGGGGGCAAGGGGCCAGTCTGGGGCCTTTGCCCACTTGGGAGCCCTCCCTCCCTGCGATTCCAGTCAGAGCTTGCCTGCTCTCACACTTGGCCCAAAATAGCTCCTCCTCCAGGAAGGAGTCTTTGATGCCAGCCCTTCCCCCACCCGCCAATGCCATAGGATCCCTAGCTCTGTATATCGAAGTGGGCAAATAAATGTTCCACCCTGGGGATTGGGCCAGAGGGGGTCCTGCCCACTGCGGGGGGGGGTCTCTGATTTCCAACCCCCACCCTCCCCACCGGGAGGCCGCAGCCGCTTACCTCATTCCATTTCCGACAGTTGAGCACATTGCCCTGGAAAGCAGACAGCCGCAGTCCATCAGAAACAGGCCCCTGGGGCCAGCACTAGCCCCCGTCCACACCTCTTGCAATGTTGCACTACTGCCAGTGGGCAGGCCCATCCAGAGCCCGGACTTGGACCTGGGCCAGTCTCTGGGCTCCAGAGCAGGGGGCGCAGAGCAACTGAGGCAACAGACCTTGTGACCCAACCCTCTCTGATGACACGTGGGGAGACTCAGGCCTCAGGCAGGAAGGGACAGCTCAGCGTCTGATGTGCTTCCTGACTGGGAGGGGCCCGACTTCTCTTCCCTCACTGGCAGGGCCAGAGGGAGACGCTGAATCCAGCTCAGACACCACCTCCTGCGGCCACACAGTCAGGCAGCTCTGAGCCTCAGCAGCCCAGGGAACCTGGACGGTGGCTTATGCAGAGCCTGCATCACCCACTGGGGAGATGGGCCTGACACCCCAACTCCCACACGAGGCTGGAGGCCCTGCTGAGAGGACCTTTGCCAAACGCAGAGAGCTCAGGGCTCAGGACAGGACTCTCTCCTCCCCACCCTCAGGAGCCTGAGCCCCCGGACCCACCTCCGGGCTCACTCACCTCCACATAATCCTCCATCGTAACGTCCAGCAGCTCCAGGGAATGGAAGAACGTCACCAGGGAGGGGACGACACCCTGTGCCGCCATCGGGATGGGCATGGTGATGAGCTCCCGCTCTCAGGTGCCCCCATGAACCTTCCCCTGAAACCCCTCAGCCCAGCCTCCTGCCCACCCCACGCTCCCACACAGAGCAGCCTAGGATCCTCGGGACACCCCAACACACACAATTCCCTCCCCCGCTCCCCGCCAGGAACACCAAACTCCATCAGTCAAGTCCCAGGGCTGGCTGTTGGCCCCTCCCAGGGGCAGTGGCCCCTGCCCTTCCCCACCCCAAATCTGCCCTGCTGCCAGCCCTTCCAGGCCTCCTCCTGCTCACTGCCACTGCAGGCCCGTCATGCTTGGCAGCCACAGCAGATTCGCCTGAGGAGGAAGGCCCCTCTCCTGAGGGAGGTCTCCAGCTGGGAGGGGGAGCCCCCTCTCCTCTGACTCCTAGGCCCCTCCCCCACAGTCACCCTCACCTGCTGCCGCTGCCTCTCCTGGGCTCCTTGGCGGGCCCTCTCTGCAGTCTTTAACACGGAGGTCGCCTCCTGTCGGGGCCGAGGACAGGGTCAGTGCGCCCATACTCCCCTCCGCATGTCCCCCAAGGCCCCTGATCTCAGACCCTGGCCATCGGCTCCAGTCCCCTGCTGCCTCTGCTGCTCCCACCTCCAGGGTGCTCTGATTCTAGACCAGTCCCAGCTCCAGGACTCAGCCCTGTGTGACCTTGGGCCTGCCCAGGCCTCCCTGGCCCTCTTTCCTCAGCTGAAAAGTGTGAGGAGAATGTCACCTGCTTCCAGGAGTCTCCTGAGCACTCAGAGTCATCTGTGTGTCATCACTGCTCTCCCCTCACCTCTCGAGGAGGAGCCGGCACAAATCTCCTTGCGTTCCTGTCCTCCCTTGGATGGTAGCACCTCGCTGGGAGGTCTGCACCACTGATCAGTTCCCTCCACTTCCCAGAGGAGGAGACGGAGGCCCCCAGAGGGGCAGTGACTGGCTCAAGGACCCACTGGGAGAGGCTGCTCCCCGTGCCAGCTACAGGCCCTGTCCCCGCTGCCTTCACCCCAGCCCTGGCTCCAAATCTGACCAAGGCCCCGACCTCTGGACTCCAGGGGTGCGTCCAGACCCCAGCTGAACAGACAGGGAGGGGGAGGGCAGGGTGTCTTGGGGGACCTGGCCGAGTGGCCCCGGCCTGCCCCACCCTCACAGGGCTGTCTGACACCCAGCCTGGGCCAAGCCTTGCCATAGCCTCACCTCCTAGGATCCCCTCAGGATGCTCCCCTCCCCTCTCCTTCTGGCCTCCTTCCAGATCTCCAGCCTCCAGGTTACCTGCACTAGCAGCTCCCTGCTCACGCGTTTCTCTCTCCTGACCCACTTCTTCCAGGTTCGAGAACTCTCCCTGCGGGGTGGGGAAAGAAAGAAAGCAAGCAAGCAAGAAAAACTGTGGGATGCTTGAAGGCAAATCCCATTTGTTTGAGAACCCAGCAGATCCAAACTGCCTGGGGCCTGGATGAGGGATTTCACTGGGGTGTTCTGAGCTCTAAGGTCCCCATGGGACTGCGGAGGGGCCTCTCCTCTTGTCCCTTGGGGCCTCCATTCCCAGATGTCCCAAACAGATCTCTTTGGAACAGTGTTGGTTTCAGCTGCATAGAGGCTTCTGTTGCTGCAAAGGAAACACCTGAGAATCTCCACCTGGGCTCAAGCCAGGATCTGGTCTGGAAGGAAATGAATCACTGGGACGGAACTGCTGGCTTAAGGGCGCTGAGAGACTCAGAGACCCAGCACCCAGGTCAGTCCCTGTGCCCGGCGTTCGCTGTCTCCCAGGTGGTCTCACCTGACTTTGGGGGACATGCCGGCCCAAATCAGGCTGCCTGGGCCACCTCACCCTCATGGTGTTTGGCTGGAGAGCAGACCACCCACTACCCACCTGGAAACTTGTCCCCAGGTGTCTTGGAGACGGGCAATGGCAGGGCTCTGCAGGGCAGAAAGGATTGTGTGGAGGGAACAGAAGTTCCCGAGGCCTCGACACTCCTGGGGAAGCGAAGAGATGGAGCCGTGAGGGGGAGCTGAAGCTCTGCTGCCTCTGGTTTCTGTCCCCTCACGGACTTCCCCTGTCCTGGAGGAGACACATGCCCAGGGAAGCCAGGGAGGGCACACCTGCCACCCGATGAGTAACACTGCCAGGCACAAGGATTTGTAGCTCAACACAAGGGAGGAAGTGAGCTTGTCCCCACTGGGACCTCAAGTCAAGGTCAACGTGGCCCTGGCATGAGGGTCAAGGGACAGTCCAGGGACTAAGACCCCAGACTTCAATCCTGAGAGCTGAGAAACAAGAGGCAATTCCCACGCATCCAGACAGAGCGTGCCAAGGCTTACCTCAGCCACCCTGATCCACAGCTCAACCACCCTGGCCCTGTCCCGCGCTGTCATGCTGGGGTCCCCAAGGCAGGTGACGAGGATGCAATTGGCCACGGTGTTGTCGTGCATCACACTGTCACGGACAGTGGGTGCCAGGTACTCTCGTTCCCTGTTGTCGCACTCGGACCAGATGGAGCCGAGGCAGTGGGCGGGCACCAACGTCTTGAACAGCTCCTGCAGAAGATTCGGAGTGTCACCCGGTCCTGCCGCACCCCAGCTCGGCGTCCACATTCCCCCATAGGCCCAGCAGGCTGAGATCAGAACTGGAGCTCAGGAAGCAGAGCATGTGGCCTGAGGCTTGTGGGAGTCCCTGGGTTTTGTCTGTGTCCACTGAATGCACCCAGTCCAGGATGACCCCGGACACAGTACTGTGGGGAAGGGAGGGGACATTTGCTCCCAGCCCCGTCTCACTTCCTCCAAGCTCCAGAAGGCAGCCCACACATGCCCACCAGAAGGGCCATCATCCACCCATCCCAGTGCCCCTGAGGTCCCACTCCCCATTCCCATGCACATTCCCCCTGAGGCAGGGACAACCCCCGGCTTTGTTTGACTGTCTCCACTGGAGTCAATACACATCACCTTCCTGCTAAGTGCTGAGGCTGTCCGGGCCACCTGCACAGATGGGGGATCCACCCAAGGACCTGGCAGCACTTCAGTGAGTGCCCATCCCCCACCAAAGGGCCAGACTCTGCCCACCTTCCACTCTCTCCCACCTCATTCACCGGCACAGCCACCCTGTACAGCAGGTGCTCTGAGTGTCCATCTCTACTGTCCTCTGTTCTCTAGGGGACAGTGAAGGCTTGGGGAGAAAGAAAGCTGCCCAGGTCACAGTGTTGATAAGGGAGGGAGCAGGGATTTGGACCCAGATCATCGGAATCCCGAGCAGGGAATGGCAGGTGTGGGGCGGCTCATGGCACCGGGAAGGCAGGGGCCACCCGCCCCGTGAGCTCCTCTGCTCACCGCAGCCATCCTCGTCAGCTGCTCTGCCACCAGCTGGGGAGGGAAGTCCAAGATGTTCAGCTTCTCCTCCCGCAGCTGGTCCTCGGTGGTCACGGCCCGGGGGCAGCTGGGCTCTGGGGCTGCCTCTAATGGTGGCCCTTGCTCTGGTCCTGGAGTGGCCGACTCAGGGGCTGCTGGCTCCAGCTCTACCACACGTGGTGAGACTGGAGGTGCAGCTGGCTCCAGCCCGGGGGCTGGCACTGGCTCTGGCTTTGGAAGTGGCAGGAGCTTTGGAGCTGGCTCTGGAGCAGGATAAAGAGAAAGTTGCACCCACACACCTGACAGTTTCTGTGCCTTTCCAAAGATAGGAAGGGCTCCACTGCCTCTAAGGGAACGCTAGCCCATGAACCTCAACACAGACAGTCTTCCCAGACTCCAGTCCCCTCACCTTTCCGTTCGGCCTCAATGGCCTTGAGATGCTCCAGGTGGCCTGGCAGAAGGTAGGCATGGCCCTCCACGTGGGAGCCACCAAAGCTGATGTGCAGAGTGGCCAGCTGCAGGGTCCAAGAGGGAAACCGCAGGGGCTCCCTGCAATCCTGCCCTTGGCCCAGCCAAGTTCCCAGCAGGAAATAGATAGCACTGCGTGGAGGCAGATGGGCCAGAGAGTCAGTGGCCTGGCCTTTCCTTAAACACCGTCCTCCCAAGGCACTCTTGTTAGCATCTGCGCCCCTTTGCCAGACCCTCCCCCTCCAGAGGAGGGCCCCATCCCAGCCCTGAGCCCTGGCTGGCTGTCCTGGCTGTGGCAGGCCTGCTCATCCAGCAGGCTGAACACAGAGTCTGTGAGAGTCTCTTGTTCCCACCGATACTCTCCTCCCCAAGGGTCTGGACAGAGCCCACCCAAGCCCTGCATGAATGTGGGCCACTGGAATGAAGACTCCAGCAGATTTGGGAGCAGCTTGCTCACACACCTCCTACTATGGACCTGGCGGTGGTGCTCACAAGGTGTGGATGTGGAGAAAGGGAGGCAGGAGGGGCTGGGACTCTTCTGGGAGTGGGTCTCTTGGGGACAACGCAGCCCAGCCTCCCTTCCAATTCTCAAGGGGCCTGGGACCCATGCACAGCTCTCTTTGAGTCCAGTCCTGCCGGAGTGGAAGCCACCAGAACTCAGCCCTCCCATGGGAATCACAAGATGGGTGAGATGCAGGTTTCTCCCAGGCCTGACCCGGCCACAGCCTCCATCCTCTCCCCACACCCTGTTTGCTAGAGACAGGAGGCCCTCCTTCTCGACCCAAAGACCACTCACTTTGGGAGGTGGTCCTGTCCTCCAGCATCCCGCACGCAATGGGCCAAGCTGCCTCCATGTGTCCCAAAGGGGATGAGGGCATCGCCCGGGATGGAGGGTAGATGGGACCTGTGAATGCTGTCAAGTGTGACTGTCTGACTCTCAGATTAGAGGGGAGGGCCAGGGAGGCTGTCTGCTTCAGTCACTGAGTGACACTTAGTGTGTCCAGAAGTCCTGCTCAGAGTAGGTCCTTCATAGACATTGTTGAATGACCTCCAACCAGAACCACCCCGGGTGTCTGAGTGGGCCTGTGGCCCCTCTGTGGCCCTAGAGATCCCTAAGTGGCTACACCAAGGACAAGCACCAGGACCAGCTGGATGGCATCTCAAACTCCTTGACAGGGTGCTCTCCAGGTGCTTTTCCAAACTCAAAAAGCCACAAGCCAGTGAAGGGAGAGGAAGACTACTTTCCGTGGGGGACAGAGAAATAATCACCACCAGCAACCACAGCATGGCCCACCACCCTCTCTGCAGAGCCGGGCACCAGGGCAGCACCTGGAGGGCTGATCCCATTCATCCCTGGGAGAAGCCTAGCAAGTTCATCCTCTCCCACCCCACGTTTCAGAGGAGCCAACTCAGGCTCAGAGAGATGCGGTGACATTCCCAAGGCAAGACACACAGCTGGCAGTGGGCAGAGTCACCACTGTGCTGAGGAGGAGGCGGGCAGTCACCTGGGAAACAGCTGGTCCAGCACCTGGTGGGCTGTGCTGGAGCCTGAGTAGCTGCAGAGGGAGGTGATGACACTGCAGAGGACTCTGCTGGGGAAGGCTGGCAGCACAGTCTCTGAGAGCCTCTGCATCATGCCTGCCCGGAGGGCACGCATCCTGCAGGCCTCAGTGACAGACAGAGTGGACTCATCTTCACTCTGGGTGGGACGAGGAGGGACACAGAGTCAGGGTCACCACTGCCAACCACCAGCGTTATCAGGGTCTGCAGCTGACCCAGGAACTCCTAGCCCCTCCCAGACGTGTGCGACAGGAGACACAGGGGTCCCAACTCAGCAAAGTTCTGGGTTCTCAAAGCACAATCTGACTTTGGTCCTGCGAAGGATTCCACATTGATCTCCCTCAAGGCCATTTGCTCGCTGAGGGACAACAGACCTCCGTCTGTGCAGAGCACCAGCCCAGTGAATCCTCAACAGACACCCCTCTCTAGAGAGGAGAACAGAGGCTTAGGCATGCCAAGTGGCTTCTCTAGGTCCTGTGGCTCAGAACTGAGAACCGCCCAAAGTGAGGGCTGAGGGACATCCCCTGTAACTGCCTGAGGCTTTATCAGACCCTGACCTGGAGGGAAATGTTATGTGGCCACCTCACCCCTCCCAGGTCTGGAAACAGTGTACAGGGCAGTGACACGTTCTGAGAATCCCTTTGACTTTCAAACACGCTGATGGTTATTTCTTTTACATTAAAGGGAGTTTGGAGACCCTTGTTATCGAGGTTTCATTTTCCAAAAAAGGCGAAATTCAAAGATACTCAGGGCCTATTGGGAAGTGACAACGACATCAACGTTTTCTCTAATCTTCCTAGGAAAATGCAAAGAGTGCCCTCCTACCCTCCTCCTATGCAGCTGGTGGGGAGGAGCGGAAGTCCAGATTCCTTTGGGAATGGGACTGTGGGACACTCATGGGGGACAGCCCTGTTAGGGTCCCAGGAGAACGGCAGTTTGAGGTTGGATTCTGGGCCGGCCCTGGTCATCTCAGGGGCCTGGGTGGGAAGACCCCTCCGTGCCCACTCTCACCTCAGAGCAGCCCTGGTTATTGATGGTGGCGCGGTGCAGCTGGTCCCTGTCCAGGGAGATGGAGTACCCGAAGCCATCCGTCAGCTCTTCCACCACCTCCTGCGTGCAGCTCTGCAAAGACAGTGCCCGAGAGCCGGGCCGGGAGGCCTGAGGGGCATGCCTCGACTTGGCCACAGGAGGAAACCCCAGCACAGATCAGGTACCGAGCAGCATCTGCATAGACCTCTAGCCAGGGAGGGAATGAGATGACACCTGGATGGCTCGGGACTAACCTATGGGTAGAGGAGCTTGGTTCCCAGCACCCACTCTCCCATCCTGCTAGCCACCACCTAGGCTGGGGACACGACACACTGCCAGGCTTCCAACACCGAGCAAATGGCTCCTGCCCAGTGTGGGTCCCCGCTCAGCACCGCCGCCCATCTCTCACTCCCCTCCGACACACAAGGAGGCTCAAATTGTTGTGCGGGTGGCATCCAGTTGTGGCCTAACCCGGTTGGCTTTCCCTGTGTTACCTGAGTGCTCCTCCTGCCAGTTGGACAGAGGCGGTGCAGGTGAGGGCCAAGCCAGTGTCTATAGTGACTGAAAAGGCTCTTTTTCTTGGCTTTCCTGAAGCCAGAGCCTCCACAACTCGGGAGACAGCAGGAGAACATCCTCTTGTCTTCAGTGTCGCCACTCAAGTGGGCTCAATAGGATGCTATGTCTAGAATGTGGGCGCCTGGAGACCAGTGTGCTAAGTTCTGTTGGGGTCTGTCTCCAAGGAAGTGAGGTCACTTCCTCAAGTTTCCCTTACCTGGGCGCCTTCTTCAATCACACCCACCGAAAACCTCTCTGGGATCTTGGCTGCTCACCCTCCTTGCCCATGTCACCTCCAGAACTGTACACAAATAGCCAGCACAGATCCCAACACAGGACCTTGAGATGGAACCAGGGTTCCAGCTTGAGGACATGCAGCTGAGTTCCGACCTCTTTTTTCCTACAAGCTCTGTGTCCTGGAAATGCCAATGGGCCTCCCAGGGCCTCCTCAATCACCCAACCTGCACAATGGGGACGAGGCCAGAAATATCTCCCTCGGGACGTCCTCAGGTGTAGAAGAGACAATAGCAACAACACCTGTGGTCTGGTTTGCATGTGTCTGATGCACACACTTAGAGATGAAAGAATGACAAGAAGGGGTGGGATGTAGTGTGGAGTACCCCTCAAAACAGGACTGGGTTCCAGCTCTGTGACCTTGAGAAAGTCACTGCCCCTCTGGGCCTCATTTCCAGGTCTGCACCTTTAAGAGGTGGAAATTAGGGGAAATTCAGATACTTCCATTCACTGGCATGAAACCTTGCAAGGTCTCCTGTTTGACTTAGAATCAGACCCAAGTGCCTCGTGTCGGCCTATGTAGTGGGCAGCCTCCACTATGGCTCCTGGTGCTCACTGTCTTCTGCTGTGCACGTCCTTGTGGAACCACAAGTGGTCAGGAACTGCCTTCTGAATAGAATGCAGCCAAGGTGATGGGATGGCCTGCAACCCAGGGTTAAGAACAAAAAGCCTGGCCCTTCCTTCTTACTCATTGGCTTTAGTCCCCTCCGTCTTTCCCTCCTTCTGTTTCCATCTCTCTCTCTCTCTGCATCTTATATCTCTGGAACTGGGGGAGCAAGTGTGCATGTTTTCAGTTGCCCTATGAAGATGTTCCATAGGAGAGAACGGAGGGAATGATTGGCCAACAGACAGGCAGGAACTCAGACTTTCAGTCCAAACAAACCCCGTCAGCATGCATGTGAGTGAACTTGGGAGCAAACCCTCCACAAGTCGAGCCGCAATATAGCCGCAGCCCCTGCTTCACAGAGACCTTGAGGCGGAGGCACCCAGCTAAGCTGTGCCCCATTCCTGGCACACAGAATTTGTGAGATGTTAAGGATTTGTATTTTCTAGGTGCAATGTCTTAGAGCAGTGTCATCAGAGAGCGACGGGAAAAGCACAGTCTGCCAGTTCCTGCCCTCTGGCCCTGCCTGTCCCCATCTACCCTCCTCTCTCTTCTCAGGCTCCTTCCAGCTACACTGCCCTCTTTCGGACATTGGTCAGACCCACTTCTTCCTGTGAGCCTCTGCGCCAGCGGTGCCTTCTCCCTGACACTCAAACTGTTCCCAGACACAAGCGGGCGTGCCTCTCATCTGGCACCCTGCTGACAGCAAATGTCACCCCTATGATGCCTTTCAGAGCCTCCCAGGCACAGGCTCCACTGTCACAGGTCTCCCACCTGCAAGGGCATCTCATGATGTCCTCCTTCTTGGTCTCATCTGGATAAAGTGAGTCCATGAAGGAGGGCTTTCTGCTTGGCGGACGAGGAGGCAGCTTCTTCTGGTTTCCTCAGGATCATGACTGTCTCTTCTGGGCTGAATGTTTCCCCTCCCAAGTCCATCGTGAAAGGAAATTCTCATTCCCTTGCTTTCAAGGGTCTGGTTTCCCCAAGAACACAGGGAGACTGGCCTCTCCCTGGAATGCGGCACCAGCCCCTACACCCAAAGCCAGAAAATTAGCACCCAGCTTGAAACACCACCAGATCCTGAAGTCAATTCCTGCTGAGGTCCCCCATCCATTTTGTAACCCCATAGTATCTCCTGATCTCACCTTTCCGCTAAGACACAGCTCCCAGCCTGCCCTTGGCTTCTTACAGGAACAGTGGGATTTCCCAGAAGCACTCCCAGCCTGGGCAAGAAATGTTTTGAAATGTTCTCTATGTATTTTCCAGGACATGGGATATGGGGAGAAGTCATTTTGGTTGTGTATGTGCAGCAGTTTTGATGCGAATAGCATCTTTTTCAGACAGAGATCAAAGAGTGGGGCTACCGGGTGTAACAAGAAAATGGATACACTGAGCCAACGTCTTCATGGTGTGAAGTCATAGGGAGCAAAGAACATGGTTAAGAGCAGAGAATATGGAGCCACAACTTATGTTCAAATTCCACCTCAATCACTTCCTAGATATTGGTAGAGGGCAAAGTACTTACCTCATTGGTGCCTCAGTTTCTTCATCTGTTGTTGGCAAGAAGGATAAGCGTACCTAATTTGTGAGGATATGGAGACTGCTAAAGGAGTTAATGTTTCAAAACACTTGCAACATCCAGCACATTGCATGCCCTGTACGCATACATTACAAATGAAATGTAAATGTTCTTCTGACGCTGTCTGTTTGCTCCAGACGGGAGACTAGGGGCTGGAAGGATGTAGACAGCACTCCCTGAGACAGGATGAATCGATGAATGAACAACCCTGTTGAAGGCATTACCAATGGCAAATCCGCCTCCCTATGGACATTCCCAAGGACAATCACACCCAAGCATCCCTCCTCCGTCCTGCATCGTCTTCTGGGATTCTATCCAGGAATCACGGGGGCTTCTTGAACCCTGGGACCCACACCCACCACAGGTTCTCTTCTGTCTGACAGCAAACCCCAGGCCTTGTCCTAATGGCTGCAGCCCACAGGCTCTGAACTCAGATCCTTTTCTTCACTTGAGGGAGACGTGTCATTCCCAGAGCTGGGCACACAGAGTGTCAGCCTTGGAGGAAATGCCTCCCTGGCCAGTGGCAGGTGGAAGAGCGCCGTGACGGAGTAGGATTTGTGGAGAGTCCTCCAGGTGTGGTCAGAAGGGGCCCAGCCAGGGCATTTGTCAGCAAGGTCTGGTTGGTGGACCTTGGTGGCAAAAGAGTGGTGGGGACAGCATGTTTTAGAGTTCCTGGCATGAGACAATCCACAGGATGGTCATGAAGTCAGAATCAGCCTAATGAGGTCCAGCGCAATGCACTGTCATTTGTTCCCTGACTGGCTCACTAATCCAGGAGTGATTTACAAGGGCGATATTCGTGTTCTACCATCTTTTCGTTGATTGGCAGGAGCTAGTATTCTTTACGAAACTTGTGTACTTTTACATAGGAAAGGATAGGTGAGTTCTGTAACAACGCTTCTTGCAAAGTTCTCGCTAATGTATTGAGTCTCTAACAGAATCCACTGCTGGGAACTTCACCAAAGATCCTGACCTTTACTCTCTGGTTTTAGATCTTCCTGGTTGGTAAATTTTCTTGACTCCTGGCTCCTTTCTTGAGGTTCGTCCACTTAGAACAATGTAGGACTGCAAGCTCTTGCCACATGAGAAGTAGTGGTTCAACTCTATGATGATGTTGGTCTTGCTTTCTAAGTGTGTGTGTGTGTATGTATGTGTGTATGAGACTGTTGTCTGCATCTTGCCACGTGGGTCAGATTGACTCCTTTCCTGGGAAAAATTGTCCCTAACCACTTTCTCTGGGCTTTATTTTCACGTCTTGAACAGTGCTGTCCAACAGTAGAATTTCACACTCTATCTAATGAAATTTAAACTTTTTTTAAATACTGACATTGAAAAAAGTAAAAATAAACAAGTGAAACTAATTTTTAATGGGATATTTAAACCCATTATAACCAAGATATTACCATTTGTCCAGGCAATCTATATGAAAATTAATAGTGAGATAGTTCACATTTTTTTTTATTGGGATCAACAAATCCATTTACATAGTCTCCGTTTGTAAGTTGAAACTTTTTACATATGTGGTTTCTGTGTCCCCCACTCAGAACCTGGGCTGACGTGTTAGAGAGGAAATAAAGCAGAACAGGCATAAGTAACGATCACTGTCAATCCAGCTCAGCACGAGCACTCACCACCGACAAAAAGGCTGTCCCTGACCAGGGAGTAGAGGCCCCTCGGGGTCACATGGTGGATCAGCTGGTTCCGCACCCAGGAATGCTGCTCTCTGTCACATGGGGTCTCTGTCACATTCTCCATCATGAGCCATGGGGTCAGGGTGGTAGGTGCAGACAGCTTCCATGCTGGAGGCTGCCCCTTCCTCCGCAGGCCCGGGGAGAGAGGAATGTGGGGACTCTAGAGAGATGTCCTGAATCCTCTGATAATGGGGGCCAGAGGGAGGGAGGAGCAAATTGGCAGTCAGTGGGAAGAGTGATAATTGGGGTGGTCACCAAAAGTGTTCATGACTCTCAAATGCTCAGAAAAGGGACTTCCCTGAGGGAGATCAGTCTACAGCCCAAGACAAGGGGCCCAGGCTGCTCTTCTTGAACAAGGATCCAAGCAGGGGAGGAGGCAGGAGGAGGACGAGCAGGAGAGACAGCAGGTGGGGTGCTCCTGGCTGGGACTCATCCTGCCGGGAGCTGCTGGCACCAGGGTCTCATCAGGTGCTGCAGGACTCTCTCAGTGGAGTTCAATGTGGCTGAGCTCTTGCTCATGTCTGTCAAATACTGGATGTTGGAGATGGTGGAGTTGAGTGTGAGGGCCTTCAGGTCGTGCCCCTTGGCTGCAAGAAGAGAGGGAGAGAGATGGCCATCACTGAGAGCTGGGCTGAGACCAGATCAGAAGCCTGAACTCAGTATCATCTGTTGCCTTTGCTCCCAGTGGAACCACCACTCAATGCTGCGCTCATCCAAGTTGAAGCCAGCATATCTCTCAGCTCCTCCTCCCTCCCCTGCCGGTAACACCAACTGCACCTACAGATTGCTCCTCAATGCATTCCTTCTGTTCATTCACGTCCCAGGTAGGTCTTATCTTTTCTCACCGGAACCAACACCCTAACATGCTCACTGGATGCATTGTCTAAAGGATGTTCTCTGCCTTGAACATTAGAAGCATTTTTCTGAAATGAAGATCTCACTAGAACACTCCTGCTCTAGCATCACCCATGGCTCCCTAAGGCCTTCAGGGTTAAGTTCAAACTTCTTGACCTGGCACTCAAAGCCCTTGCACATCTGGCTCCTGCTGACTCTTCAGCCTCATTGATGCATTCACTCTGAGTTAGGCTTTGTGCTTCAGGCAAACCAAATTCCTGTCACTTCTCCCGTACACTATGCTGTTTTTGCCTACAGGGCCATTGCTCATGCAATTTCCTCTGCCAGGAACACGCTCCACACCTTATTTCCCTATATAATTCCTACTCCTTCTTAAAGACCCCAATTGGGCAAAACTCCCTCCAGAGAGCTCTTCCCACCCAAAGGATGCCAGGTGCTTCTCCTCAAAACATCCCACCTTGTATTAGAATTTTCTGTGACTTTCACAAGACCAGGGGCTCTCTGAGGGCTGCGTCAGATTGAAATATTGGTATAATCCTTGTGATCAGCATGCTTGCCCTCAAAGCAGAATTGCACACCTCGGCTTCCCAGCTGCCCAGTAAGAATTGGTCAGTTGAGGTGTGGGGCTAGAGAGCTCCTCTGGGGAAGGAAGAGGGGCCCCCTAGGCCTGTGGTGGCTTCTGGTTGCTCAAGCAATGAGGAAGTAGGCAGGAACATGCTGCCCAGCTCAGGAGCTGTGGAAAGGGCTGTCGTCTGGGAGACACAGAGACCCCACACAGTGGGTGAAGCCCCACAGGCTCATCTGCACTCCAACAGTGGCTGTCCCAGGACAACCATTCACAGGTGAGCCATAAATGTGAGTGACAGAAGGAGGGATTGTGTGAGTAGCGGGATGTTCGAGCCTGTGAGTGAGATGAACCCAAGAGAGACAGTGTGCTTGAAGAAGAGAGAGACGCAACAAAGAGACAGGTAGAGGCACAGATAGAGGGGATACCTGGATGGACAGAGGAAGAGCGGACAAATGGAGGGTCACAGGGAAAGCAGGAAGAACAAAGACAAGGAAGAGAAGTTGAGACATGGGAGGAAAGAGGATGGAAGGAGAGAAGAAGGACAAACCGGCGAACAGGCAGGAGGACAGTTGGACAGATTGATACCTGGACAGATGCTCGGGTGGATAGATGGAAGGAAGGAAGGAAAGAATGGAGGGAGCGAGGGAGGGAGGAATGAAGGATAGGAGGAAGAGAGGAAGGAAGGAGTCTGAGAGGAGGGAGAACTGGGAAAGTCACCTGCCCACGTTCAGAGGGTGCTTTAAAGGGAGGGTAAGGCTGAGAATACAGGACCCCTAACTCCCAGGCTTGTGTCCACCTGTCCCAATGCTGCCTGTTATTACTCGTAGAGACGGGCATATGGATGTAAAGGAAACCTTGAGCCCTACCCTCACAACACACAAAACTCAATTCCTGGACACTTTGACCTAAAGGGGAAAGGTAAAATAATGAAACTTCTAGAAGACAACATAAGAAAACATCCTCGGGACCACAGGGTAGAAAAAACTTCTCAAAGAAGACACACACACACTCTCCATACAAGAAATATCGGTAAACTGGGATTCACTAAAATTTAGGCTTTCGGTTCATCATAAGACACATTACAAGAGGGAATTTGCAAGTCACAGGATGCGAAGAGATTGTCCCAGTTCCAATATTCAACAAAGGATTCACATGCAGAATACAGAAAATCTTCAGCATATTTATTAGATAAAATGCCGTGAAAGAGATACATATTAATGCTGCTTATTTTAATGAGCCACATTTATTTGACAAGGACAGTGAACAAAGCAATCTGAAAAGCAGGGGGTGAAAAACGAACAGTAGATAAACAGAATCCCAGGAGGGTTTGGAAAAAGCAAGAGAAGCCCCTTACATAACAGTTCATTGGCCTTAGAAAAGGAAAGTACTACTGGATTCTGTTAGGAAGTCAGAAAGATTGAAATATCTAGTGGCTTCAGCGGAAAAATAAGATAGGAAAAAATAACTATGATAGTTATTTGATTTTCCTCCAAATGACTTTATCCCTTAGAGAGCAAGGCACTTTCCTTTTCAATCATCAACACATCAAAGTTTAATTTCCCTCCATTTAGCCTTTTTCGTGGCCATAGGTTAGAAGCAGCAAAGGGGCTCAGCAGGCTGAACCAGTCTGCAGACATACTCTGTCCTGTTCCACACTGGCTCACACATGTGCAAAGTGGTCGCTTCTCACAAGGGAAAAGCCTGCAGGGCTGAGGGGCAGCCACCCCTTGGACCCTGTTTGTTAGTACCATTGGAAATTTCTCCTGAGTCCCTACTCAAAAAGGAAGTGGGTGGGGGGTAGAATAAGAAGGCCATATATTTGAAGGAAATAGGAGAAAATATTTCATTGTGAAAGTAATAAATGTTGCTTTTCAGAAGTCATGTGTATGTTGAAAGTCTATGTCTTAAGGTACCATAATGAAACAACGTACACCTCATCTTCTCCCTCTTTTATCTGAGCATTAGGTTAAAATCCATGAAATTCCTAAGCTTAAAAAAACACACAAAAATCACAAGGAAAGTTTTGGAGGTCATGGATGTGTTCAGCACTTGGTTGTGGGGATGATATGATGGGTGTATGCATATGTCCAAACTAATCAATACACATATAGAAAACGTGTGCATTTTTTGTCTATTACTCATACCTCAACAGAGCTAAAAATTCAAATAAATTCCTAATTACTTTTTGAGGGTGCATAAAAGTCAAAATTTCTAATAAAATTCAGATTGTTAATTTCTCAACATAAATAGCATTCCTGCTTTGATGGGTGACCCCACAACTCTCAAAAAAAATCAAGAGCAGTTGCTACTGTCAATCTCAGTGGAAGTTATTTTCAACACCTCACCCCCTCCTTTACACCTCATTATTTAAAAACCAAGGAAATAGTCTTCAGCTTTTAAAATGAAGGAGTAAATGAGTCAGCTTGACATTATACTTTATTCAAGATTTAATGTTAAGTAAAGGAAATAACTGAGCATGAGCAGAATCCCTTCCATAACTCATCTTTTCTCCTATGCTGATAATAAAAATGACACTCTACTGAAACATAGTTTGCATCATATATTCTCAAGTAAATATATTTCACTGCTGGAGATTTGATTTCGTTTTTTTTCTTTTTTTAATCAATAATTTACACAAAAAAATCAATTTAGGAGATAAAACGTATTGCTATTTAGAATTACTTCCTGATTGTAAATTACTAGAAGTGTAAACATGAAGTCAACGCTAAGGACGTTTTAATTCCTTCAATTCATTTTGCCAAATTTCTTTTTTAGAAAATAATGTTAATATAGGACTTTGAGAAACCTGTTTCATGACACCCTAATCTGTTGAAGGATAATTTTGAGATTCTCATTCAATTTCTTCATATTCATCTATAAAACTTATTTGGCATCTTTCATCTTTTTAACATTTTCATCTTTTTAACTTTCGAAGGTTTAACTTTCCAAGAGACTATTTTTTAATGACGAGCTAACTGATGAATTTGTGCACCAACTGTTTTTTTGAGACTGAATATACAAATGGACAAAGGACAGATCATATATGACAGTATAACTCTGACCCCCCAACGTGGGAAGCAAACATCCCAAGAAGCCAAGTCACAGCCCCTGCAGCATTCAGCACAGAACAGTCAGCACTTGGTCAGTAACTGCCAGTTTCCAAAACTCTCGTTCTGCTTTCAACACAGGACCGCCAGAGAAAGCCACATGTGCTCCCTAAACCATCACATAGGATGCCTGCCTTCTATTTAGTGAGCTCCAGCTTCCCCGTGTCAACAAATTCCAATCAGGCCACCCCTCCCCCACTCCCCTGACCTCTGCCACCCTCTCCCCTCCCTTTCCCTTCTCTCCTCTTCTTGTGCATGCGACAATCCTCTCCTGTCGCATTACAGTCTCTGCAATATTTTTAACGTGTGATAGACCAGCTCCTCCCTCAGAGTTCTTCCTGGTCCATATTTTCCTAGCTTAGCTTATGCGTTTATTTTTTCCATGTAGGATCATTTATCTAACTCAACAGAAAAGCTCGTTAAAATTTTTATTGGCATTGTATTCAATTTATAAAGTAATGGGACTGACCATTTAATGAAACTTCCTAACTTAAAACATAGACTGACTTTCCATTTGCCAACTATTTTTAATTGAAATTTATAGTGTGATCATTGTAGATTCTACACTGCTGTAAGGAATAACTCCAAAAGTTCCAGTGTACACTTTACCCAGTTCCTTACAATGATAACATTCTGCAAAACTATAGGACGATACCACAGCCAGCTTGTTGGCATTGATGCAATCCACTATCTTATTCAGATTTCTCCAGTTTCACTTGTACTAATTTGTTCCTGTGTATTTAGTTCTGTACAATTTTATCAGATGTGCAAGTTTCTGTATCCATCACAGCTAAAATAATGACCAGTTTTATCACTACAAGGTATTCTTGCATTGCCTATTAAAAAATCAATGGATGTTATTTTTTAGAGCAGTTTTACGTTTACAGCAAAATTTAATGAAATACACAGTGTTCTCATATAGTCCCTGCCTCCACATATGCATAACCTTTCTGTTGTCAATACCCCTCATCAGAGTAGTATACTTTTCACAATTGATGAACATACATAGGCACATCATTATCACTCAAAGTCCATAATTTACATTAAGGTTCACTCTTGGTGTCAGAGATCACTAGGGTATAACTCTGTGGTCCATTTCTGGATTCTCTACTCTGTTCCATTGATTTATGTAGCTGTCCTACAATGAAAATGATGATGCTGTGATTACAGTATGTACAAGGCAATACTAAATATTGTTAAAGTGTTTACTGCCGCATTATTCTTCCTGTCATGATTGTTTTAGCTACTCTCAGCTATGTGCCTTTCTATATAAATTTTAGAAAAAGGTGTCTCTGTCTACAAACTGTGGTGGAATTTTTATTAGAATAATATTAGACCTATAGATCAATTTGGGGATAATTGAGACCTGTCCTCATTATTCTATCCAGTAACATGGTGAGGACTGCAGAATTCTCAGCACGTAACAACTCCTTCCAAACCCCCACACCAGGAGGAGACTCAACCAAACTCTGGCGTGGCTTCTAGCAGCATAAGGCTGTGTAACCGGAATGACTCCAGCCCACCATTAAAATGCCTTCCTGAGAGCTCAAAGCTGACAGAAAAATTTTCTATTTATTTTAGTCAACACCCAATTATAGGCCTCTGATCCCCCTTCTTAGAGTATTTACTAAAGAGGGCTTACAACTGTCCATATGTATCTCTCACAATTCTCTAAAGGACCTAAGAGCCACTCCTTTGAAATACGATCATTAAGACAGATAGAGCCTCTTTCTCTCAACTTCTGAGTGAGGATAGAATCCTAACTTTGATAACTGCAAAGTAACGAACACAGTGGGTCTAATCACAGTTACACTGACCAACGTTTGTACTTTTTTACCTCCTTGACTCTACTGAGCCCCTGAACCCTGCTCCTTCATTCCCTCTTTAAAATTCTAGATTCACCTCCGTACAAATCTGAGCGCAGCTCAGCTTCTGTCAGCTGTTACTGAATAAAATCTGCTTTCACCACTTTAACTAATTTCTGCTGCATTTGTCTTTGACAATAGTAAGGCTCTCAATTTATTTGCATCTTCTTTAATCACTGTAATCAGTATTTTATAATTTTCAGCATCAGATCCTGTACACATGTTCTTGAATATATGCCTGAATATTTCATGTTCTTCGGAGTGGTTTTAAATAATACAGCATTTTCAAGTTTATCATCTGCAGGTTCCTCATTAGTTGTAGAAATAAAATTGTCTTTTGTGTGTTGATCTTGTACTTTGTACTTGGTGAACTTTTTGTACTCATGTATTAGTTCTGATTTTTTTTTTTTGTAGATTCCCAGAGTTTTTTTTACACAGACAACAATGAAACTAGGAATGATTACATTTTTTCCTTTCTAAACTCTATGGCTTTTATTTCCTTTACTTCTGTTATTGCCAGAAGCTTCAGTATTTTGTTGAATAAGAGTAGTGAAAGTGGTATTCCTTTCCTTGTTCCTTATTCTGGGGAGAATCATTTAGTCTTTCCCTGTTAAGCATGAAGTCAACTGTGCATTTTCTGTAGACGACCTTCAACAAGTGAAAGTAGTTTCCATCTATTTCAAACTTGCTAGAAAATTTTATGACAAACAGGAGTTGGATTGTATCAAATGTTTTCTCTACATCTCTTGCTTATTAACAAGTCTTGCCCTTAAACAAATAGACAGCCAGTTATTTCTCTGGCAAAAATTGGTTTATCTGGGATTAGCAAAGAATAGCCATTTGGAGTGTGCAACCATGGCAAGCCATGCAGGAGCACCCAGCAAGGAAGAGAGGAGAAGCTCTTTTATCTCAGAGTGGGGAAAACTGTGGGGGCTATTGGACACAGTCTTGAGGGCAGTGGCTTTTCATCGGCAGAGTTGTGACAGTCTCTCCTTGGGTTAGTTTCTGACTGGTCAGGAAGAGAAAGTCTTTATTCTTCCTGTTGCACTGCGCCTTTGACATAGGGCATGAGAACTCCCTCTATTAGCCTTCCAACACTATTTCAACTACGTTTCCGTTTATTAACTTTCACATGTCCCCATTTTGATTGCCATCTTTCTCTGAAAGCACTGTTGATCTGCAGTCAGATTTTTCCACTTTCAGTAGCCTCTCGTCCCTCGAGGCCAGGAAGGAGCTTCTCTGGGAGTCATGTCCCAGGTTGGAGGAAAAACACACAGATTGGAAACCTATTGTGGCCACATTTGAGGAACACGGAGTGAGAGGAGGGAGAACTCTCTGGCACTTTTTACCTGAAGTTTGCATGTTATCAAGATCATAGGCATTGGAGATGATCTGAAGTGTCATGTCATCCTCAAAGGTTTGGCAGACAAACTTCCAACAGACCTGGTCCAGACACCTTGGAAACCTTCGCATCAGATACTGTCTGCTTCCATTTGGAGAAATCTTTATTTTTAAGTCACCAAATGATGTGCAGTTCCCCCCAGAGTTTGTGCTTTCTTCAGGTGTGTCGCATGAATCCAAGTCTTGAGTTTTGTGGCAAAAAGCTTGGCTAGCAGCGCCCGATTGAGGAAAATACTATCATCTTGGTTGAGTTTTGTTAGTTTGAAATTTTTGGTAAGTTGTTCCTTGTTTTCAAGTTGTTAAATTTATGAGAATGGAGCTGTTTATATTATTTTCAATGGCTGAAGAACCTGCAGTGATCTATCCCTCTAGTGTGTCTCAGGCCTTTGAGGGTGAAGAGGCTTCCCCAAAGCTTCTTGAGGCAGAACCCTGTTTGCTGTTGGCCTCTAACAGCTTGAGTGCATCTGGGTTGGGGAGGAGACAGAGACTTCCAAGAACAAGTTGTTTCTTCTTGAAGGAATGCTGAAGATGCCCAAAGTATGGTACTTTGACATACAAATTATTTGGAGCCAAAAGCAATTGAGAGCCAGCAGATGCAGGAAAAACTCTTGATCTCCACCTTGACTGCTTTAAATGAAGGATAGACTTCCTCTTTGGAACGGAAATTTATGTTTATAAAGGAAATTTCCATTAGTAAAAGCTTCTGCAGGAGAAAGAGAATGACTCTTAGAGAATTTTTTTTTTGAGGAAGATTAGCCCTGAGCTAACTGCTGCCAATCCTCCTCTTTTTGCTGAGGAAGACTGGCCCTGAGCTAGCATCCACGCCCATCTTCCTCTGCTTTATATGTGGGACACCTGCCACAGCCTGGCATGCCGAGTAGTGCCATGTCTGCACCCGGGATCAGAACCGGCGAACCCCAGGCCACCAAAGCGGAACATGCGCACTTAACCAGTGAACCATCAGGCCAACCCCTAGAGAGTTTTTTAACTGAGAGATTTATCTGCATAACAAGGCAAGCTTTATTTATTATACATTTTCTCCCCTCATCTTCCCATAATTTTTCTTCAGCCACTTCCTGCTGCTGCTCACCCAGATGGCTTCCTGCTTCCAAGCTCCCCCATGTGCACCCAGTGTGGACTGGACTTGCAACTGGCAGCTGGTGTGGAGCTGCCTGCTCGAGGGCTGCAGAGCACCATCCTAAGTCTCATCCCCAGCATGACCTACCTGGCCAGCAATACTCAGGATCTGCCACCACTGCACAGGATTGGGGCAGCTGCACTGATGGTTCAGATTGTGGGCAGTACCCAGCCAAATTCCCTCTCACTTTTGTTGACCACACGCCTGTGCTCTTTGCAGATGGTACAGATTTAAAAGAGAAGTCATATCCTGTCGTTAAAGTGGAACTGTTGGACTGACTTGAGGGATTTTTCAACACCTGTAAAACTAAAGAGAAGCTGGGAGAATTATCAGAAGAGTTCTACAAAAATGAACTACTATCGATTGAAATGTTGAATATACATGTCCCTGCAGTTGCTAAATTGAGACGTCTTTTAGACAGTTCTCCTAGGGAAGATTTACTAGACATTCTGACATCACTTATCCAAACAAGCAACAGAAACGCTCCAAATTGTAGATACCGTGACTCTGGAGGAAACTGTCCAAGATGATGATACCACTGCTTGTGAAACAAATGCAAGAATTGAAATTGCTTTAAAAAAAAACGGAAAACATGGGGCCGGCCTGGTGGCACAGTGGTTAGGTTTGCGTGTTCTCCTTCAGTGGCCCAACGTTCGCCAGTTCAGATCCTGGGTGCAGACCTATGCACCACTCATCAAGCCATGCTGTGGCAGGAGTCCCACATATAAAGTAGAGGAAGGTGGGCATGGATGTTAGCACAGGGCCAGTCTTCCTGAGCAAAAAGAGGAGGATTGGTGGCAGATGTTAATGAGGGCTAATCTTCCTAAAAATATAATAATAATAACAAAACAGAAAAAGCAAGAAGGATGATAATAAATGCATTATATGAATATGCCTCAATAGGATTTCACACATCCTAGGTACTTTATTTTTTTCTTTTACTTTTTGAGGAAGATTAGTCCTGGGCTAACATCTGCTGCCAATCTTCCTCTTTTTGCTGAGGAAGACTGGCCCTGAGCTAACCTTCGTGCCCATCTTCCTCCACTTTATATGTGGGATGCCTACCACAACATGGCTTGCCAAGCGATGCCCGGGATCCGAACCTGCAAACCCTGTGCTGCTGAAGCGGAACGTGAGCACTTAACTGCTACACCCCTGGGCTGGCCAGCATCCTAGGTACTTTAAAAGATGAACATGAGGAAGAAGATAATCATGATATTGTCATGCTAGAAAAAAAAGTGAGCATCCAATATGTCAGAAGAAGCCCATTAGGTCTGTGTCAAAAAGAGAAAAAGACTAAAAAGATGCTGCAAGCAATGCCAGAATATGTTCAGATTAGAAATTATTTAGAATTTATGGTGGAACTTTCTGGAACAAAAGTACAACTGACCATCCAGACATTCAAGAAGCCTAAATTCTTCTGAATAATAAGCATTTTGCCTTGAAAACTTGAAGGAAAGAATTTTGGAATATTAGGCTGTCAAACAGCTGAAAACCAATCTGAAGGGCCCATTCTTTGATTTGCTGACCCTCCTAGAGTTGGCAAAACAATGTGGGAAAGTCTGTGGCCAAGACTCTAGATCGAGATTTCCACAAGATTGTATTTGGATGAGAACATGAATAGTCTGACATTGGAGGACACAGGCACACCTATGTTGGCAGTATACCTGGTCATACAATCAATGACTTGAAGACCGTTGAGGTTAACAATCTGGTGTTTCTATTAGATGAGGTTGACAAATTAGAAAAAATTGTGTCCAGGTGATCCTGCAGCAGCTCTGCTTGAGGTATTGGATCATGAACAAAACCATAGCTTCACAAATCAGTCTCTAAATGTGGGCTTTAACCTCTCCCAAGTTATTTTAATGACTATCGCCAATACCACTGCTACTACTCCACCTGTCTTCTTGGACAGAATGAGGACATTCAGGTGCCAGGGTATACACAAGAGAAGATAGATTGCCAGCAAGCACTTGATCCCAAAGCAACTGGAACAGCATGGGCTGAGTCCTCAGCAGATTCAGATCTCTCAGGTTACTCCTCTTCACATCTTCACCAGGTGTACCAGAGAGGCAGGGGGTCATTCTCTGGATAGCTGGTTTGGGGCCATTTGCCCAGCTGTTGCTGTGAAGGTGGGAAAAGAACAATATAAGGAAGTCAAGTTGGACCATTTTGATGTGAATGAGAAAGAAATTTACAGAGAAAACATCTTAGAAGACGCAAAATCTGAATCTATCAATGACAGCACTTACTTGGCCCTACCACCTGAAACGCCAACTTTGATTGATTTCTATGCTCCAAAAGACATCTTTGGGCTCCAGATAGATAAAATGGGCATTTGAGTCAACCAGGAATGGCAATAAGTTTGGCTTGGTCTCCTTTAGGTGGAGAAATCATATTTGTGGAGGCAAGTTGAAAGGATGGTGAAGGTCATTTAACTCTAACTGCTCAGCTAGGGGATATCATGAGAAGAGTCTGCCCATCTTGCTATTAGCAGGCTCTGCAGCAATGCCGAGAAATACCATCTGCCCTGTGTTTCTGGAAGTTTTGATCTTAACAACACAGACATCCATGTGCACTTTCCAGCTGGAGCTGTCACAAAAGATGGACCCCATGCTGGAGTTATCCCAGTGACTTGTCTTGCCTCACCTTTTAGTGGGCTGCTTTTACATTCAAATGTAGTTATGACTGGAGAAATTTCAGAGGGGTCTTGGTCTTCCAGTGAATTAAAGAAAAAGTGCTGGCAGCACACAGAGCAGGATGGAAGTGAATCATCATTTCTCAGAGGAATGAAAAAGACCTTGAAGAAATCCCAGGTGACGTACGATAGCATTGAAGTTTTGTCACAGCAAACTGCCTGGATGAAGCTTTTGATGCTGTCTTTACCGTCAAGACCTACCTGCTCTCTTAAATAGCATTTTGTAGGCCCAAATCTCAACTTTACGGAATTTTCAGTTATGACGTGCCAACAGCACTGACAAAATTGATTTTATTCACAGCAGTAGGGGTAAGTAAACTGTCTCTAATTTTGAACACAATCACAAGAATGATTATGAATCTCACTCAAGTGGCGGTTAGTGTTTATTAGAGAAACATTACTTTAATAAATTGGTAAAAATTGAAAAAAATCTGAGTCATCTGGCTACCTTCTTGAGTCTCATATTTTATGAAATTCAAGCCATAGTTAAATTACTGTGTAATCAATTTATTTTCTTTTGTTAATTTGTCTCACGCAAACTTAATCTGCAGAGCAGCCACAGAACCTAAAAACCTAGGAGGAAGTCATTTTGTCCCCTCCAGTGGGCAAAGTGCCTCTTGCTGCTGCCCAGCAGGCTTGGTACCTCCAGGGAAAGGAGGAAAGTCTCATGGGTGACAGGGAAGGAGAATCTTCTCTTTGTTTCCTTTGTTAGTGACACTTTCCAAAGACCCTCTTGGGAGTGTTGCTGTGCTAATTCGGAACAGTTCCTAAGACTCATTACATCTGGAGGAGGACAAGCCTACCTGGGCTGAGTTCTGTTGGCAGGTCAGGATCTGAGATTACTGAATCTGGGTCTCCTTCTAAAGTTGGGGGGTAAGACACCCTGTCACTGTGTTGTTCCTCCAGTCCTGAAGTCCCAAGTCAGTTTGCCTTCTTCTTACCACCTTTCAGAGTTCTCACTAAATTTCTTCTTTTATGGTTGTCCAGGTTTTATGGCTGAACTTAGCAGAGAGGACCATCTTGTCTCTGTGTTTGTTATGCATTTATAGGTTATTTTGTACTTTTGTGCATAGAGGTCCAGGTCATTTCTTGGTAACCTTTTTTAGTTTATCTTTCCTTATTTCTATTGTAAATAAGGTCTACTCATCTATTATATGCTGTGGCTACTGTTTGTTACATGAAAGCTACTGACTTTTGCACGTTAGTTTGACATCCTGCTACGTCATTGGATGTTTTAACTGTTGGCATTAGTTTTAACATTGATTCTCTGTGATTTGCCATGTTTAATATCACATCATTTTTAAATGGAGCACATATAGGAGAGTTCGCCAGCCAAGGGGAAGCAGGCCTGTCATAAGGAGTCACATAAAGTTCACACCTCCCTCTGTTTCCTTTGCTTGTCCTCTGTGGTGTTTTCACATCCTTCAAGAGAAGGCTGAGCAGTTGCTGTGTACAATTCATTCTTTCATGGAAGAGGGGCACAGTCAATGACTTCCTGAGGCAGAAGGGCCACGTTTGTATGGAAAAGGGAGAGCCCTCCACTAAGTCCCTGGGGGATGGGAGGGAAGGGGTCTGGCAAGGGGTGGCCCAGAAGACTGTGCAGGTGGATATGGTTGCCGACTGAATACTCTGCTTATAGCAAGCTTGAACCAGACTGGAACAGCTGGCTTGCAAAGATCCAACAACAGGAACATCCCCCCACCTATGTATCACCTTTCTCCCCCACTTCCCATTATGCCTTAGTTGATTTCATAGCCAGATTATAAGGAAGATGGAGTTGCAGTCTGCAGAATGGACTTTGAAGCAGTGTCTCCTGCTTGTTATCATACTATCTTTGTCCTGTGATGTGAGAGAGGCCAGGACAACCAGATTTTAAGCTGCTACGTGAGGTCAGAGAGCCTGTGTGGGGGGTTAGGGTCTGCCTTCTCCACTGTCTCTGTTTGGGTGTGTTTCTGAGACTAGTTTTTAAGTTGATTATGGGAGAGAAGCTTATACAAGATGCTTACCACCCTGCTTTCACCCTCCCCTCAAAACTTGAGGGAACCTTTTGTTCTTCAGAGAAGCTTTGAGGAAGAGTGAAACAAGACCATAGACAAGATTTGGATTTGGAGCTGTGCTGGAGTATACACTGAATAGTTTCCAGGTTTGTGGTGACTTCTCCTTCCTTAGCATAGGAAAGAACTTGTCTAGTGTTCTGGCATATTTGGGGCCGTTATCACCAGCTTCCCCTGGTGAGCGATCAGAGAGACCTTCTCCTTATGACCCAGACATTCCCAGCTCTGAACTGTTTCTACAGTAGGCCCCAAAGCAGCAAATTGTCGACATTGCAGAATTTCTGCATTCCACAGTTTCCATGTCTGCACGTCTACCTTGTACTGGGGGCTGTGATCTTTTCCAACCTCTCAAAGGATACTTTCCTTGGTGTAAGTCCATTCAGCTGCTATAACAAGAATTTGCAGACTGGGTGGCTTAGAAAACAAAAATTTACTTCTCACGGTTCTGGGTGCTAAAACTACAAGATCAGGTCATGCAGATCAGACGTCTGGTGAGGGTTCATCGATGACCATAGTCTTGTTGTGTCCTCACATGGTGGAAGCAGTAAGGGAGCTTTCTGGCATCTCATTTACAACAACATTAATCCCTTTCAAGAGTTGCCTCCTTATGACATAATCATCTACAAAAGTGCCTGGTGTCTCCCAATAGCATTATACTGACAGCTAAGATTTCAACATATTCATTTGAGGGGATACAGATATCCAGTCCATAGCACTTAGTTCAAGAAAAGGGCTCAGATTTGGGCAGAATCTCGACACGTGAATGGAGTACATTAGCAGGTATTCATACATGCATGCATGATCTCCCCTCTTTTTGCCACAAAAATAATTTCATCTGTGGCATTTTCCTTTAATAGGCTTCATTTTTTCCCAGGATGGAAGAACTGTCATTCTAAACCTAAAGAAGGACCTTCCACCCAGAGTGAACCTCATACGGCAGTATGCCAGAGTGTGACCAGTGAGAAGAGGGGCATGAATGAGCCCAAACTGCCAAGTTGAATTAAAATCCCTACAGAGAAGACTGGTTCAGAAGTCGGGGCTTAGTAACACAACTGGACTCCATTTCCCGTCTCACCCCCTCCCCACCACCATCTCTTTTTCAGGTCATGGTGTCCGTCCCAGGTAGGCCGAGTGATGTTTATGATGGGCTTCATGGTGCCGGCAGAGAGCTGAAGATGAGGAGGTTTTCCCTCAATATTTAAGTGCATATTAACATAATTATTGCAATCAGCAGCAATAACAACTAAGACAACATATTCAAAGTCAAAACACAAAAGACATATCAGAAGAAAATATAGACAACATACGTGATGGAAAAAGGGTTGGTATAAAGAACAAGCCTTTTAAAACTCCAAAAAATTCAATAGGGAAAGATGAATAACTAAATAAATAGGAAAAGAGAAATGGATACCAACATGCAATTCACAGAAGAGGAAGATCAAAATGTTAGCAGACATTTTAAAAGCATGTCAAGCTCACTAGAGGTCAAGGTGATGCAAATGTGAACAAACAAGGAGGGATTCAAGTATGCCCACACATTACTTTGGCAACAATTAAAATTCTAACACTGCTGGAGTTTGTGTAAATTGGAGAGAACTATTTTGGGGAAAAATGTGCCTCAAGACTTGATACCCTGTGTACTAGATTCGACTTTTTAGTTTAATACAAGGAATAGTGCAAAACGTGCAATGGAATATTCTATAAAATTGATAATCACAAACAGAGCAGCATTAATGAACCTAAACGAAGAACACAGACCTGAAGTTGAGTATTAAAATCAAAATATAAAAGAATATTTTATTGCCATGACATTTATAAGACATCTCCAAATATGAAACTAATTAGCATACAGTTTTAGCAGGATATCTTGTAATCTGTATTGATATTCTAGGTGATGATAAGCAAAAAGAACCATATTGGAGGCTAACAATGGGGTTACTTCGGAGTATTATTTTAACTTTGGGTTTATGCTTTTATTCTTCTGGATATATTATCAAAAGTGAAATTGCTGAATTATAATGTAGTTCTATTTTTAATTTTTGAGACTCCTCCATACTGTTTTTCACAGCGACTGTACCAATTTACAATCTCACCAACAGGGCACAGGCATTCCTTTTTCTCCACATCCAGGTCAGTATCTCTTAACTGTTGTCTTTTTGACCACGGTCATTCTGACAGGCATGAGATAATATCTCCTTGTGATTTTCCTTTGCATTTTCCTAATATCAAGTGAGGTTCAGCATATTTTTATGTACGTTGGCCTTTCGTATATCTTCTTGGGACAAATGTTTATTCAGATCCCTTGCCCACTTTTTAATTTCATTGTTTGTTGCCACTGAGTTGTATGAGTTTTTATGTTTTGGATATTAATGCTTTATCAGATACATGGTTTGCAAATATTTTTTCCAATTCCAAGTGTTGTCTTTTCACTTGGTTGATGGTTTCTTTTGCCATGCAAAAGCTTTTTTGTTTGATGCAGTCCCACTTGTTTATTTTTTATTTTGTTCCTGTGCTTTATGCGTCAAAAAAATCCATATACAAAAGTTTATTGCAAGATCCGTGTCAAGGAGATTTATTCCTAAGTTTTCTTCTAGGAATTTCATTGTTTCAGGTCCTACATTTAAGCCTAATCCATTTCAAGTTAATTTTTGCAAGTGGTGTAAGACATGAGCTCAGTTCCATTCTTTTAAATGTGAATATGCAATCATCCCAGCACCATTGATTGAGGAGACTGTCTTTTCACCATGGAGCATTCTCAGCTAACTTGTCAGATATTAGTTGACCACACAAGCTTGGGTGTATTCTGGGCTCTCAAAGCTCTTCTACTCGTCTGTTTTTATGCCAGTATTGTAATATTTTGGTGACGATAGCTTTATACTATATCTTGAAATCTGGAACTGAGATTCTTCCAGCTTTGTTCTTCTTTCTCAGAATTTCTTTGGCTATTTGGGGTCTTTGGTCATTCCATGTAAACTTTAGGAGTATTATTTCTATTTCTGTAAAAATCGCCATTAGAAACTTGATAGTGATTCCACTGAATCTATAGATAGCTTTTGATAATGTTGACATTTTAACAATATTAATTCTTCCAATTCATGAACACAGAATACTTTTCCACTTGCATTCTTTGATTTCCTTCATCAATGTTTTGTAGTTTTCAGCAGAGATCTTTCACCTCCTTAGTTAAATTTGTTCTTGAGTATTTTATTGTTTTTGATGCTATTGTGAATTGGATCAATGTCTTTGTTTCTTTTTCAGAAATTTTACTGTTTGTGTAAGAAATGCTACTGATTTTTGTATATTAACTTTGTATCCTATAACTTTACTCAATGTATTGATTAGATTTAACAGATTTTTGGTTGGATCTTTAAAATATTCTCTATATAAGATCATGTCATATGCTACTAGGAACAATTTTATTTCGTTCTTTCCAATTCTGATAATTTTTGTGTCTTCTTCTTGCCTGATTGCTCTAGCTAGGATTTCCAGTACTCTGTTGAATAGGAGTGGTGAGAGTGAGCACTCTGGTCCTGTTTCTAATCTTAGAGAAAAATCTTTCACCCTTTTGCTATTGAGTATGATGTTAGCTGTGGACTTGTCATATATGGCCTTTAATATGTTCAGATATGTTCCATGTTTAAATTGTTGAGTTTTTATTATGAATGGATGCTAAATTTTGTCAAATGCTTTTTCTGTGTCTATTGAGATGATTACAGGATTCTTTTCTTTCATTCTATTAATGTGATGCACCACATTGATTGATTTGCATATGTTGAAACGCTCTTGCATCCCAGGGGTAAACCCAACTTTAACACGGTGAATGATCTTTTTAATGCGCTGCTGGATTCAGTTTACTAGTATTTTATTGATAATTCGTGCATCGATATTCATCAGGGATATTGGCTTGTAATTTTCTTTTCTAGTAATATCTATTTCTGGTTTTGGTATCAGGTTAATGTTGACCTTGTAAAATGAGTTTGAGAGTGTTTACTTCTCTTCAGTTTTGGGGAAGAATTTGAGAAGGACTTTTTTAAAGTTTGGTACCATTCACCAGTGAAACTATCTGATCCTGGGCTTTTCTTTGCTGGGAGATTTTTAATTACTGGTTCAATGTCCTCACTAGTAATTGGTTTATTCATATTTTTTAATTCTTCCTGATTTGTTCTTGGTAAGTTGTTTCTAAGAATTTTTTTTTTAATTTCTTCTAGGTTGTCCAGTTTGTTGACATATAGATATTCATAGTAGCCTGTTTTGATCCTTTGAATGTCTGTGGTATCAGTTGTAACGTCTTCTCTTTTAATTCTGATTTTCGTTATCTGAGCCTTTTTTTTCTTGGTGAATCTAGGCTAACTCCTTTCTAATGTATAATTTTCTTGATTTGGGTTCTTTCTCTTTTCTCCTTGGTTAATCTAGCTAAGAGCTTGTTTATCTTTTTAAAGAATCAACTCAGTTTGGTTAATCTTTTGTATTGTTTTTCTGTCCTCTTTAATTTATTTCTGCTCTAATCTTTATGATTTTCTTTTTTTTTCTGCTAACTTTGGGCTCAATTTGTTCTTTTTCTTGTTCCTAAAGATGTAGAATTAGGTCATTTATTTGGGATCTTTCTTGCTTCTTAATGTAGGGGCTCATTGCTTTGAAGTTCCCTCTTAGAACTCTTTTTGCTGCTTCCCATAAATTCTGGTATGTTGTGTTTCCATTTTCATTTGTCTCAAGAAACTTTCTTATTTCCTCTTTGATTTCTTTTTTGATCCATTGGTTCTTCAGGATAATGTTATCTAACTTCCATGGGATTTTGGATTTTCCAGTTTTCCTCTTGTTTTGATTGCTGGTTTCTTGCCATTGTGGTCAGAGAAGATAGTTGGATGATTGCAATCTTCCTAAATTTACTATGACTTATTTTGTGGCCTAACATATGATATGTTGAAAAATATTTCACGTGAGCTTGAGAAAATGTGTATTCTGCTGTTGCTGGACAGAATGTTCATTATATGTTTGTTAGGTCCATTTGATCTATACTGTTGCTCAAATTTACTGTTTTCTTATTGATTCTGTCTGAATGATCCATCTGTTGTTGAGAATGTGGTATTAGAGTCCCCAATAATTATTGTATTGCTGTTTCTTTCTCTTTTTAGGTCTGTTAGTTTTTGTTTTATATATTTAGCTACTCAGATCTTGGGTGCATAAATATTTACAATTGTTCTATCTTCTTGACGTGTTGATCCCTTTATCATTATGTAATAATCTTATCTCTTTTGATCATGTTTAGTTTAAAGTCTATTTTGTCTGTGATAAGTATAGCTACCACTTCTTTTTTTGTTTAACTTTTGCTGAAATGTCTTTTCTCATCCCTTCACTCTCAGCCTATGTGTGTCCTTAAAATTATGATGAGTGTTTTGTAGGCAGCATATCACTGGGTCTTGTTTTTATCCATTCACCCTTTCTTTATCTTTTGATTGAAGAGTTTAATTTATATTAAATTTTAAGTAATTATATATAGGTAGGACTTACTATTGCTATTTTATTAATTGTTTTCTGGCTGTTTTATATATCCATTGTTCCTTGTTTCTCTTCCTTTTCCTGCTGTCCTTTTTTTGTGTTTTCAGGTTTTTGGTAACTGTATGCTTTGACTTTTTATCATGTTCTTTTGAAGAATTACTATGAGATTTTTCTTTGTGATTACCATGAGGCTTACATAAAATACCTTAAACTTATAACATCCTGTTTTGAACTGTTAACAATTTAACATCAATATATTTTACATTCTTTATATTTTGGTTTCTTCTCCTCCTCAAATTTTAGATTTTTGCTGCTACAATTGAAATTTTTTTAGTATTGTGTAACTAATGACAGATTATTGAATTTTTGGTTATTTTTGCCATGTTGACTTTTTTACCTTGTAAACTAGAGTTGTGAGTTATACACCACTATTACCATATTGCAGATTTAACTATGGCTATCCATTTACCATTACCAGGGAGATTTGTGCTACTTTTTTGAGTTTTAATGATTTTTTTCTTTTGAGGAAGATTACCCCTGAGCTAACTACTGCCGATCTTCCTCTTTTTGCTGAGGAAGACTGGCCCTGAGCTAACATCCATACCCATCTTCCTCTACTTTATATGTGGGACACCTGCCACAGCACGGCTTGACAAGCAATGTATAGGTCCACAACTGGGATCCTATCTGGCAAACCGCAAGCCGCTGAAGCAGAACATGTGAACTTAACTGTGGCACCACTGGGCTGGCCCCTAGTAGTTGCATTTTTAATTTTTTAAGGAAATTTCATAGTGTTTCCCATAACGGCTGATCAATTACATTCCCAGCAACAGTGTTCAAGTGGTCACCTTTCTCTAGATCTTCACCCATATGATGTATTTGGACTTTTTGATAGTAGCCATCTTAACAGATTTGAGGTGATGTCTAATTGTGGTTTGGACTTTCATTTTCCCTATGATTGGTGAAATTGAGCATCTTTTCACATGTCTGTTGGCCTTTTGTGTATCTTCCTTGGAAAAATGTCTATTTATGTCTTTTGAGTGTTTTTTAATCAGGTTATTTATTTATTTACTTAACTTTTGAGTTGTATGAGCTTCTTATATATTTTGGATAGTAATCTCTTACGGTATGTATGATTCACAAATATTTTCTCCCATTCAATAGAGTACCTTTTTATTTGTTGATTGTTTCTTTTGCCATGCAGAAACTTTTCACTTTGATGTAGTTCCATTTGTTTATATTTTTCTGTTTTTGCCTATACTTTTTGTGTCAAAACCACAAGGTCATGGCCAAGAACAATGTCAAGGAGTTTTTCTCTGTTTTCATCTAAAAGTTGTTAGCTTCAAGTCTTACTTGTAAGTCTTTAATCCATTTTGAGTTGATTTTTGTACATGGTATAATATGGAGTCTAATTTCATTCTTTTACATGCAGATATTGTGTTTTCTCAACATCATTTATTGAAGTGACAATCCCTTCGCCACTGTGTATTCTTAGTGCCTTTTTTTTTCAAAGATTGGCACCTGAGCTAACATCTGTGGCCAATCTTCTTTTTTCTTCTCCCCAAAGCCCCCAGTACATAGTTGTGTACTCTAGTTGTAGGTCCCCTGGTTGTGCTGTGTGGGCCGCCACCTCAGCATGGCCTGAGGAGTGGTGCTAGGTCTACAACCAGGATCCGAACTGGCAGAACCCTGAGCTGGCAAAGCTTAATGACTCGGCCATGGAGCCAGCCCCTTCTTAGTGCCTTTGTAAAAATGTTAGTCAGGTTTATTTCTGTTCTCTTTTTTCGTTTTTAGTGGCCTATGTCTTTTTTATACCATTACCATATGGTTTTGATTACTATATCTTTGTAACACAGCTTGAAATCAGCTTTGTTCTTGATCAAGATTGCTGTAGCTATTTGGGGTCTTATGGGTTCCATGCAAGTTTTAAGATTTTTTTCTATTTCTTGGAAAAATGCCATTGGATGTTGATAAGCATTGCTTGGAATCTGTAGATCATTTAGGGTATAACGAACATTATAACAGCATCGATTCTTTCCATGCTTGAGCACAAGATACCTTTCAGCTTATTTGAGTCTTCTTCAGTTTCTTTTACCAATATTTCATAGTTTTCAGTGTACAGATTTTCACCTCCTTTAGTAAATTTATTCCTAAATATTTTATTCTTTTTGATGCTATTGTAAATGAGATCTTAATTTCTTTTTCAGGTAGTGTATTGTTAGTGTATAGAAATGTAACTTATTTTTGCATATTAATTTTATATCCTGCAAGTTTATTGAATTCATTTATTGGTTTTAACAGTTTTTTGTGGAGTCTTTAGGGTTTACTATATGTAAGATCATGTCAACTACAAACAGAGAAAATTTTACTTCATCCTTTCTTATTCAGATGCCTTTTATTTATTTTTCTTTCCTAATTTCTTTGGCTAGGATTTTAGTACTATGTTAATTAGAAGTGGCAAGAGTGGCACCCTTGTCTTGTTCTTAATCTCAGAGAGAAAGTGTTCAGCTTTTTCTGTTGAGTATGATGTTAGCTGTGGGAATGATTGTATGATTTTAATTCTTCATTTTGTTAATGTCTCATTTATTGATTTACACATATTGAAACATCCTTTCATCGCAGGGATATGTCCTGCTTGATTATGGTATATGATCCTCTTAATATGCTGTTGAATTCAGTTTGCTAATTTTTGAGACTTTTTGCATCTATGTTTATCAGCAATATTAGCCTGTAATTTTCTTTTCTTCTAGTGTCCTAATTGGGCTTTGCTATCAGGATAAGTCTGGTCTTATAAAATGAGTTCGGAAGTGCTCCTTTCTCTTCCGTTTTTTGAAACAGTTTAAGAAGGATTGGTGTTAATTCTTCTTTAATTGTTTAGTCAGATTCACAAGTGAAGCCATCTGATCCTGGACTTTCATTTGTTGGAGGATTTTTGATTACTAATTCAATCTTATTCCTTGATATTAGTCTGTTTGGATTTTCTACTTCTTTTTATTTCTACTTTTTTGTTCAATTCATTTAAACGAGACAAAAACAAACAGCAATTTAACTATTTCTCCCATCTCCTTCCTCCCACCCCTGGCAACCACCAGTCTGGTCTCTGTATCCATGAGCTTGTATCTATCTATCGATCGATCTTTCTATAGTATATAGCATACATATCTAGCATACATATTATAGAGTATATACATGGTGTATAGTTCATAGTGTGTATAAATAGTGTGTGTTTGTATAGATATATTCCACATATAAGAGAGATCCTACAGTATTTGTCTTTCTCTGTCTGACTTATTGTATTTAGCATAATGTTCTCAGGGTCCAACAACATGGTCACAAATGGCAAGATTTCACTCTTTTTTATGGCTGAATAATATTACATTGTATATGTAGATATCATTTCTGTTTCCTCATGACAGTCTTGGTAGATTTTACATTTCTAGAAATTCATCCATTTCTTCCAGATCATCTAAATTGTTAGCATATAGTTGTTCATAATAATATGTAATGTGCTTTTTTATTTCTGTGGTATCATTTGTAATGTGTAATCTTTCATTTTTGATTGTATTTTTTGACCCCTCTTTTTTTTTCTTGATTAGTCCAGCCAAATTTTCGCCAATTTTGTTTACCTTTAAAAAAAAGCATTTCTCAGTTTAATTGATCTCTTTTATTGTTTTTAGTCTCAGTTTTATTTATTTCTACTACAAACTTAGGACTTAATTTATTCTTTTACTAGTTCTTTGGAAACTTCAAGGTTAGGTTGTTTATTTAAGGTTTTTTTTTATGCAGACATTAGCTCCTATAAAATTTCTCTTATTAACTATTTTCATTCCACCTCAAAAGTTTAGTATGTGGAAGTGTAGTTTGAGATTTTTAAATTTATTATATAAATTTATTATATTAAACAGAATAATTTCAACTACAGCTTGCATGGTAATAACTTTATATTTGTCAACTTTCTCTTTCACCAGTCCCCTCTTTTCTAGTGTTAAAAAATATACAAGATGTTTCCATTTCCAACATAAAAACAAATTAATTAAAAATGGTCTAAGTTTTTGGAATTGTTACATTCAATGACTTGAATGAATCTCCAGACAAGTATGCTCAGTGAAAAAAAGCCAATCCTGAAAAATTATATAGTGTATAAAACTCCTCTCATATAATATTTATGTAATATACATAAATTCATGTAATTCATGATGGAATTATAGAGTTGAGAATAAATTAATGATTTCCACGAATTAGGGGAGGGTGTGTTGGTGTGGCAGTAAATGGCAAACTGATGGACTCTCATGGTAATGAACCTGATCTGTATCTTGACCGCAGTGGAGGACACTCTAACCTACATTCATAATAAACTTACATAGAACTAAACGCACACACCCACACACATACTTTCGAGAAAAGTAAAACTAGGAAAATCTGAGAAATATTGAGAAATTTTATCAATGTCTCTGTGCTGGTTATAATTATTGTACTTTAGTTTTATAAGATGTCATCCTTGAGGAAAGATGGGTAAAAGTTACTTAGTATCTCTCTGCATTATATCTTACAATAGCATATGAATCTAAGATTACCTCTCAAAAGAAAAGAGTTTAAATTAAACAACAACAACAAATCAAGTATTTATACAAACAACATGGGTGAATCTCAAAAACATGTAGAATGACAGAACTCTTACTCAAAACTGGATGCCATAGAACTCCACTAGTATAAACGCCCAGAAAACAAACTAATCCAAGGTGGTAAAAAGTCAGAACAATGTGGAAACTTCTGGGGTTTGGGGCAAGGATTAACGGGAATGGGCGTAGGAGGAAGAAATTTTCTGCAGGATAAATTCAACACACTACGTGGGTGTATGCATTTGCCAGAATTCATTGAGTGGTACATTTAAATTTGTGTATCTGACTGTATTTAAGTAAAAATATAGCATATGTAGTTTCACATACCAATTTTTTTAATTGAAAATATAGAAATAAAATTTAAAAATAAGCAAACAACTCTAATTAGTTAATATTATATATCTATCCTCAGATGTTCAGGGGCTAAAGTGTACCAGTGTCTGAAATTCACTTTGAAACAAATAAAATAAATAAAATGGACTAAATGGAGAAAGGCATTCATAAATATATAGTTATGTGATAAATAAAAAACAGTTAAATGAAGATAGAAATATGAGCATTGACTGTATATAAGTCTTTCAACTTATTCATTTATAAAATAATTTTCATACTCCAATGTTGGGAGAAAAACAAAAATATCAAAGAATATATAAAAACAAAAGATGTAGCAGCGTGGGCGGGTCGCGCGGGCTGCGGAGAGGCGGGCCGGGCGCGGAGCAGGGGAGAGGCCCGCGGCGGCGGCGGCGGGCGGCGGCGGTGGAGACTGGCCCTGGCGGCTCGGGCCCCGCATCGGAGCAGGCCTCGCGGCGCTCCCCCGGCCGGCGAGCTGGTCAGCGAGGGCCCAGGCCGCTCCGCGCGGCGCGGGGAGCGATTGTTACTTTAGCTGATGGGTGCTTATCGGACGGCCCACATGGAGAAGAGCTTCATCGCTGCAGAAAGTGCTGTTGGACAGCGCTGATCTGGACTCCTGTCTTAGCCTTGGTTGTGGATGTCATGTTCTTGAAATCATGAATCCTATTTATAGCCCTGGTTCCTCTGGGGTTCCCTATGCAAATGCCAAAGGAATTGGTTATCCAGCTGGTTTCCCCACGGGCTACACAGCAGCGGCTCCCGCCTACTCCCCCAACATGTACACTGGAACGAACCCCACCTTCCAAACAGGTTACACCTCCTGGCACACCTTACAAAGTGTCCTGTTCCCCCACCAGTGGGGCAGTGCCACCATACTCCTCCTCCCCCAACCCCTACCAGACCGCCGTGTACCCCGTGCGAAGTGCCTACCCCCAGCAGAGCCCATACGCACAGCAAGGCACATACTGCACACAACCCCTGTACGCAGCACCTCCTCACGTCATCCACCACACCACGGTGGTGCAGCCCAATGGCATGCCGGCGACGGTGTACCCCTGCACCTATCCCTCCACCTACAGGCAACGGGGTCACCATGGGCATGGTGGGCTGGGACCACTATGGCGATGTCAGCAGGTACCCTGCTGACTGCCCACTCCCCCAACTCCTGTCGCCCCCTCACCCAGTCACGGTGCCCACATATCAGGCCCCCCGGAACACCCACCTACAGCTACGTGCCCCCTCAGTGGTGATCACCCTGCGATGTTTGAGGATGGAGCTGTGCGGTCACATAATGGAGGTTCCACAGCTGGTGCTGCAGGCCTGGCGCCTCCAGCCCGGACTTTCTTCCTAATGCTCTGACACTTAGCTAGCACTCCTGCGGCCCGCCCGGCAGGTCCCAGCGCCATGAGTCTCCAGCTGACTCTGGGTTGTTCTTACAGCAAATCCTGTTTTGTGGGCTGCCTGGCAATTTTTTAGCTAACTATAATGATAAAAACGGAGTATTAATCTATTCAGAAATCACATCTAGTTGAATGCATGTTTAAAAAACAAAAAAAAAAACAAAGCTTGCTCAATCTACCTG
>NW_027225231.1:0-17707 GCF_041296235.1 Equus asinus
GTGGTTCAGGCGGGTCTGGCAGGTGGTTCCGGTCTCTCTAGTAGGTGGTTCCGGCGTGTCCGGCACGTGCTTCTGGCACGTCTGAGAGCTGGTTCCGGCATGCCCGGCGGGTGATTCCATAGAGTCCGCCACGTGGTTCTGGCCTAGCTGACAGGTGATTTTGGCGTCCCCGGCAGGTGGTTACAGCGAGTTGAGCAGGAGGTTCCGGCATGCTCGGCAGTTGCATCCGGTGTCTCTGGCACGGGGTTCTGGCACGTCTGACATTTGGTTGCCTCATGTCTGGCAGGTGATTCCGGAGTGTCCGGCAAGAGGTTCTGGTGTAGCCGGCAGGTGATTTTGGCATGTCGGCAGGTGTTTCTGGCGAGCTGTTCAGGTGGTTCCGGTGTTCTTGGCAGGTGATTCTGGCGTGTCCGGCAGGTGGTTCCGGTCTGTCCGGTAATGGGTTCCGTCATGTGCCGCGCGTGGTTCTGGCACGTCTGAGAGGTGGTTCCCGCATGCCCGGCAGGTGCTCCAGGAGAGTCCTACAAGTGGTTCTGGCCTAGCCCGCAGGTGATTTTGGCGTGTCCGGCAGGTGGTTCCGGCATGCTCGGCAGGTGGTTCAGGCATGTCTGGTAGGTGGTTCCGGTCTGTCCGCGAGGTGGTTCCGGCGTGTCAGGCACGTGGTTCCGGCATGTGTGACAGGTGGTTCTGGCATGTCCGGCAGGTGATTCTGGATTGTCCACCAAGTGGCTCTGGTGTAACCAGCAGGTGATTCCGGAGTGTACGGCAAGTGGTTCTGGCATAGCTGGCTGGTGATTTTGGGGTGTCCAGCAGGTGGCTCCAGCGAGTCGAGCAAGTTGTTCCGGTGTGCTCAGCAGGTGGTTCAGGCAGGTCCGGCAGGTGTTTCTGGTCTGTCCAGTACGTGGTGCCGGCATGTCCGGCACGTGCTTCCAGTATGTTTGAGAGGTGGTTCCTACCTTCCCGGCGGGAGATTCCGGAGCGTCCGCCATGTGATTCTGGCCTACCTGGCAGGGGATTTTGGCGTCTCTGGCTGGTGGTTCCGGCGAGTCGAAGAGGAGGTTCCGGCGTGCTCGGCAGGTGCATCCGGTGTCTCTGGCACGTCATTCTGGCACGTTCGAGAGGTGGTTCCGGCATGCCTGACAGGTGATTCCGGAGTGTCCGACAAGGGGTTCTGGCACGTCTGAGAGGTGGTTCCGGCATACCCTGCAGGTGATTCTGGCTTGTCTGCCGAGTGGTGCTGGCGTAGCCATCAGGTGATTTTGGCGTGTCCAGCAGGTGGCTCCAGCGAGTAGAGCAGGTTGTTCCAGCGTACTCAGCAGGTGGTTCAGGCGGGTCTGGCAGGTGGTTCCGGTCTCTCTAGTAGGTGGTTCCGGCGTGTCCGGCACGTGCTTCTGGCACGTCTGAGAGCTGGTTCCGGCATGCCCGGCGGGTGATTCCATAGAGTCCGCCACGTGGTTCTGGCCTAGCTGACAGGTGATTTTGGCGTCCCCGGCAGGTGGTTACAGCGAGTTGAGCAGGAGGTTCCGGCATGCTCGGCAGTTGCATCCGGTGTCTCTGGCACGGGGTTCTGGCACGTCTGACATTTGGTTGCCTCATGTCTGGCAGGTGATTCCGGAGTGTCCGGCAAGAGGTTCTGGTGTAGCCGGCAGGTGATTTTGGCATGTCCGGCAGGTGTTTCTGGCGAGCTGTTCAGGTGGTTCCGGTGTTCTTGGCAGGTGATTCTGGCGTGTCCGGCAGGTGGTTCCGGTCTGTCCGGTAATGGGTTCCGTCATGTGCCGCGCGTGGTTCTGGCACGTCTGAGAGGTGGTTCCCGCATGCCCGGCAGGTGCTCCAGGAGAGTCCTACAAGTGGTTCTGGCCTAGCCCGCAGGTGATTTTGGCGTGTCCGGCAGGTGGTTCCGGCATGCTCGGCAGGTGGTTCAGGCATGTCTGGTAGGTGGTTCCGGTCTGTCCGCGAGGTGGTTCCGGCGTGTCAGGCACGTGGTTCCGGCATGTGTGACAGGTGGTTCTGGCATGTCCGGCAGGTGATTCTGGATTGTCCACCAAGTGGCTCTGGTGTAACCAGCAGGTGATTCCGGAGTGTACGGCAAGTGTTCTGGCATAGCTGGCTGGTGATTTTGGGGTGTCCAGCAGGTGGCTCCAGCGAGTCGAGCAAGTTGTTCCGGTGTGCTCAGCAGGTGGTTCAGGCAGGTCCGGCAGGTGTTTCTGGTCTGTCCAGTACGTGGTGCCGGCATGTCCGGCACGTGCTTCCAGTATGTTTGAGAGGTGGTTCCTACCTTCCCGGCGGGAGATTCCGGAGCGTCCGCCATGTGATTCTGGCCTACCTGGCAGGGGATTTTGGCGTCTCTGGCTGGTGGTTCCGGCGAGTCGAAGAGGAGGTTCCGGCGTGCTCGGCAGGTGCATCCGGTGTCTCTGGCACGTCATTCTGGCACGTTCGAGAGGTGGTTCCGGCATGCCTGACAGGTGATTCCGGAGTGTCGACAAGGGGTTCTGGCACGTCTGAGAGGTGGTTCCGGCATACCCTGCAGGTGATTCTGGCTTGTCTGCGAGTGGTGCTGGCGTAGCCATCAGGTGATTTTGGCGTGTCCAGCAGGTGGCTCCAGCGAGTAGAGCAGGTTGTTCCAGCGTACTCAGCAGGTGGTTCAGGCGGGTCTGGCAGGTGGTTCCGGTCTCTCTAGTAGGTGGTTCCGGCGTGTCCGGCACGTGCTTCTGGCACGTCTGAGAGCTGGTTCCGGCATGCCCGGCGGGTGATTCCATAGAGTCCGCCACGTGGTTCTGGCCTAGCTGACAGGTGATTTTGGCGTCCCCGGCAGGTGGTTACAGCGAGTTGAGCAGGAGGTTCCGGCATGCTCGGCAGTTGCATCCGGTGTCTCTGGCACGGGGTTCTGGCACGTCTGACATTTGGTTGCCTCATGTCTGGCAGGTGATTCCGGAGTGTCCGGCAAGAGGTTCTGGTGTAGCCGGCAGGTGATTTTGGCATGTCCGGCAGGTGTTTCTGGCGAGCTGTTCAGGTGGTTCCGGTGTTCTTGGCAGGTGATTCTGGCGTGTCCGGCAGGTGGTTCCGGTCTGTCCGGTAATGGGTTCCGTCATGTGCCGCGCGTGGTTCTGGCACGTCTGAGAGGTGGTTCCCGCATGCCCGGCAGGTGCTCCAGGAGAGTCCTACAAGTGGTTCTGGCCTAGCCCGCAGGTGATTTTGGCGTGTCCGGCAGGTGGTTCCGGCATGCTCGGCAGGTGGTTCAGGCATGTCTGGTAGGTGGTTCCGGTCTGTCCGCGAGGTGGTTCCGGCGTGTCAGGCACGTGGTTCCGGCATGTGTGACAGGTGGTTCTGGCATGTCCGGCAGGTGATTCTGGATTGTCCACCAAGTGGCTCTGGTGTAACCAGCAGGTGATTCCGGAGTGTACGGCAAGTGGTTCTGGCATAGCTGGCTGGTGATTTTGGGGTGTCCAGCAGGTGGCTCCAGCGAGTCGAGCAAGTTGTTCCGGTGTGCTCAGCAGGTGGTTCAGGCAGGTCCGGCAGGTGTTTCTGGTCTGTCCAGTACGTGGTGCCGGCATGTCCGGCACGTGCTTCCAGTATGTTTGAGAGGTGGTTCCTACCTTCCGGCGGGAGATTCCGGAGCGTCCGCCATGTGATTCTGGCCTACCTGGCAGGGGATTTTGGCGTCTCTGGCTGGTGGTTCCGGCGAGTCGAAGAGGAGGTTCCGGCGTGCTCGGCAGGTGCATCCGGTGTCTCTGGCACGTCATTCTGGCACGTTCGAGAGGTGGTTCCGGCATGCCTGACAGGTGATTCCGGAGTGTCCGACAAGGGGTTCTGGCACGTCTGAGAGGTGGTTCCGGCATACCCTGCAGGTGATTCTGGCTTGTCTGCCGAGTGGTGCTGGCGTAGCCATCAGGTGATTTTGGCGTGTCCAGCAGGTGGCTCCAGCGAGTAGAGCAGGTTGTTCCAGCGTACTCAGCAGGTGGTTCAGGCGGGTCTGGCAGGTGGTTCCGGTCTCTCTAGTAGGTGGTTCCGGCGTGTCCGGCACGTGCTTCTGGCACGTCTGAGAGCTGGTTCCGGCATGCCCGGCGGGTGATTCCATAGAGTCCGCCACGTGGTTCTGGCCTAGCTGACAGGTGATTTTGGCGTCCCCGGCAGGTGGTTACAGCGAGTTGAGCAGGAGGTTCCGGCATGCTCGGCAGTTGCATCCGGTGTCTCTGGCACGGGGTTCTGGCACGTCTGACATTTGGTTGCCTCATGTCTGGCAGGTGATTCCGGAGTGTCCGGCAAGAGGTTCTGGTGTAGCCGGCAGGTGATTTTGGCATGTCCGGCAGGTGTTTCTGGCGAGCTGTTCAGGTGGTTCCGGTGTTCTTGGCAGGTGATTCTGGCGTGTCCGGCAGGTGGTTCCGGTCTGTCCGGTAATGGGTTCCGTCATGTGCCGCGCGTGGTTCTGGCACGTCTGAGAGGTGGTTCCCGCATGCCGGCAGGTGCTCCAGGAGAGTCCTACAAGTGGTTCTGGCCTAGCCCGCAGGTGATTTTGCGTGTCCGGCAGGTGTTCCGGCATGCTCGGCAGGTGGTTCAGGCATGTCTGGTAGGTGGTTCCGGTCTGTCCGCGAGGTGGTTCCGGCGTGTCAGGCACGTGGTTCCGGCATGTGTGACAGGTGGTTCTGGCATGTCCGGCAGGTGATTCTGGATTGTCCACCAAGTGGCTCTGGTGTAACCAGCAGGTGATTCCGGAGTGTACGGCAAGTGGTTCTGGCATAGCTGGCTGGTGATTTTGGGGTGTCCAGCAGGTGGCTCCAGCGAGTCGAGCAAGTTGTTCCGGTGTGCTCAGCAGGTGGTTCAGGCAGGTCCGGCAGGTGTTTCTGGTCTGTCCAGTACGTGGTGCCGGCATGTCCGGCACGTGCTTCCAGTATGTTTGAGAGGTGGTTCCTACCTTCCCGGCGGGAGATTCCGGAGCGTCCGCCATGTGATTCTGGCCTACCTGGCAGGGGATTTTGGCGTCTCTGGCTGGTGGTTCCGGCGAGTCGAAGAGGAGGTTCCGGCGTGCTCGGCAGGTGCATCCGGTGTCTCTGGCACGTCATTCTGGCACGTTCGAGAGGTGGTTCCGGCATGCCTGACAGGTGATTCCGGAGTGTCCGACAAGGGGTTCTGGCACGTCTGAGAGGTGGTTCCGGCATACCCTGCAGGTGATTTCTGGCTTGTCTGCCGAGTGGTGCTGGCGTAGCCATCAGGTGATTTTGGCGTGTCCAGCAGGTGGCTCCAGCGAGTAGAGCAGGTTGTTCCAGCGTACTCAGCAGGTGGTTCAGGCGGGTCTGGCAGGTGGTTCCGGTCTCTCTAGTAGGTGGTTCCGGCGTGTCCGGCACGTGCTTCTGGCACGTCTGAGAGCTGGTTCCGGCATGCCCGGCGGGTGATTCCATAGAGTCCGCCACGTGGTTCTGGCCTAGCTGACAGGTGATTTTGGCGTCCCCGGCAGGTGGTTACAGCGAGTTGAGCAGGAGGTTCCGGCATGCTCGGCAGTTGCATCCGGTGTCTCTGGCACGGGGTTCTGGCACGTCTGACATTTGGTTGCCTCATGTCTGGCAGGTGATTCCGGAGTGTCCGGCAAGAGGTTCTGGTGTAGCCGGCAGGTGATTTTGGCATGTCCGGCAGGTGTTTCTGGCGAGCTGTTCAGGTGGTTCGGTGTTCTTGGCAGGTGATTCTGGCGTGTCCGGCAGGTGGTTCCGGTCTGTCCGGTAATGGGTTCCGTCATGTGCCGCGCGTGGTTCTGGCACGTCTGAGAGGTGGTTCCCGCATGCCCGGCAGGTGCTCCAGGAGAGTCCTACAAGTGGTTCTGGCCTAGCCCGCAGGTGATTTTGGCGTGTCCGGCAGGTGGTTCCGGCATGCTCGGCAGGTGGTTCAGGCATGTCTGGTAGGTGGTTCCGGTCTGTCCGCGAGGTGGTTCCGGCGTGTCAGGCACGTGGTTCCGGCATGTGTGACAGGTGGTTCTGGCATGTCCGGCAGGTGATTCTGGATTGTCCACCAAGTGGCTCTGGTGTAACCAGCAGGTGATTCCGGAGTGTACGGCAAGTGGTTCTGGCATAGCTGGCTGGTGATTTTGGGGTGTCCAGCAGGTGGCTCCAGCGAGTCGAGCAAGTTGTTCCGGTGTGCTCAGCAGGTGGTTCAGGCAGGTCCGGCAGGTGTTTCTGGTCTGTCCAGTACGTGGTGCCGGCATGTCCGGCACGTGCTTCCAGTATGTTTGAGAGGTGGTTCCTACCTTCCCGGCGGGAGATTCCGGAGCGTCCGCCATGTGATTCTGGCCTACCTGGCAGGGGATTTTGGCGTCTCTGGCTGGTGGTTCCGGCGAGTCGAAGAGGAGGTTCCGGCGTGCTCGGCAGGTGCATCCGGTGTCTCTGGCACGTCATTCTGGCACGTTCGAGAGGTGTTCCGGCATGCCTGACAGGTGATTCCGGAGTGTCCGACAAGGGGTTCTGGCACGTCTGAGAGGTGGTTCCGGCATACCCTGCAGGTGATTCTGGCTTGTCTGCCGAGTGGTGCTGGCGTAGCCATCAGGTGATTTTGGCGTGTCCAGCAGGTGGCTCCAGCGAGTAGAGCAGGTTGTTCCAGCGTACTCAGCAGGTGGTTCAGGCGGGTCTGGCAGGTGGTTCCGGTCTCTCTAGTAGGTGGTTCCGGCGTGGTCCGGCACGTGCTTCTGGCACGTCTGAGAGCTGGTTCCGGCATGCCGGCGGGTGATTCCATAGAGTCCGCCACGTGGTTCTGGCCTAGCTGACAGGTGATTTTGGCGTCCCCGGCAGGTGGTTACAGCGAGTTGAGCAGGAGGTTCCGGCATGCTCGGCAGTTGCATCCGGTGTCTCTGGCACGGGGTTCTGGCACGTCTGACATTTGGTTGCCTCATGTCTGGCAGGTGATTCCGGAGTGTCCGGCAAGAGGTTCTGGTGTAGCCGGCAGGTGATTTTGGCATGTCCGGCAGGTGTTTCTGGCGAGCTGTTCAGGTGGTTCCGGTGTTCTTGGCAGGTGATTCTGGCGTGTCGGCAGGTGGTTCCGGTCTGTCCGGTAATGGGTTCCGTCATGTGCCGCGCGTGGTTCTGGCACGTCTGAGAGGTGTTCCCGCATGCCCGGCAGGTGCTCCAGGAGAGTCCTACAAGTGGTTCTGGCCTAGCCCGCAGGTGATTTTGGCGTGTCCGGCAGGTGGTTCCGGCATGCTCGGCAGGTGGTTCAGGCATGTCTGGTAGGTGGTTCCGGTCTGTCCGCGAGGTGGTTCCGGCGTGTCAGGCACGTGGTTCCGGCATGTGTGACAGGTGGTTCTGGCATGTCCGGCAGGTGATTCTGGATTGTCCACCAAGTGGCTCTGGTGTAACCAGCAGGTGATTCCGGAGTGTACGGCAAGTGGTTCTGGCATAGCTGGCTGGTGATTTTGGGGTGTCCAGCAGGTGGCTCCAGCGAGTCGAGCAAGTTGTTCCGGTGTGCTCAGCAGGTGGTTCAGGCAGGTCCGGCAGGTGTTTCTGGTCTGTCCAGTACGTGGTGCCGGCATGTCCGGCACGTGCTTCCAGTATGTTTGAGAGGTGGTTCCTACCTTCCCGGCGGGAGATTCCGGAGCGTCCGCCATGTGATTCTGGCCTACCTGGCAGGGGATTTTGGCGTCTCTGGCTGGTGGTTCCGGCGAGTCGAAGAGGAGGTTCCGGCGTGCTCGGGCAGGTGCATCCGGTGTCTCTGGCACGTCATTCTGGCACGTTCGAGAGGTGGTTCCGGCATGCCTGACAGGTGATTCCGGAGTGTCGACAAGGGGTTCTGGCACGTCTGAGAGGTGGTTCCGGCATACCCTGCAGGTGATTCTGGCTTGTCTGCCGAGTGGTGCTGGCGTAGCCATCAGGTGATTTTGGCGTGTCCAGCAGGTGGCTCCAGCGAGTAGAGCAGGTTGTTCCAGCGTACTCAGCAGGTGGTTCAGGCGGGTCTGGCAGGTGGTTCCGGTCTCTCTAGTAGGTGGTTCCGGCGTGTCCGGCACGTGCTTCTGGCACGTCTGAGAGCTGGTTCCGGCATGCCCGGCGGGTGATTCCATAGAGTCCGCCACGTGGTTCTGGCCTAGCTGACAGGTGATTTTGGCGTCCCCGGCAGGTGGTTACAGCGAGTTGAGCAGGAGGTTCCGGCATGCTCGGCAGTTGCATCCGGTGTCTCTGGCACGGGGTTCTGGCACGTCTGACATTTGGTTGCCTCATGTCTGGCAGGTGATTCCGGAGTGTCCGGCAAGAGGTTCTGGTGTAGCCGGCAGGTGATTTTGGCATGTCCGGCAGGTGTTTCTGGCGAGCTGTTCAGGTGGTTCCGGTGTTCTTGGCAGGTGATTCTGGCGTGTCCGGCAGGTGGTTCCGGTCTGTCCGGTAATGGGTTCCGTCATGTGCCGCGCGTGGTTCTGGCACGTCTGAGAGGTGGTTCCCGCATGCCCGGCAGGTGCTCCAGGAGAGTCCTACAAGTGGTTCTGGCCTAGCCCGCAGGTGATTTTGGCGTGTCCGGCAGGTGGTTCCGGCATGCTCGGCAGGTGGTTCAGGCATGTCTGGTAGGTGGTTCCGGTCTGTCCGCGAGGTGGTTCCGGCGTGTCAGGCACGTGGTTCCGGCATGTGTGACAGGTGGTTCTGGCATGTCCGGCAGGTGATTCTGGATTGTCCACCAAGTGGCTCTGGTGTAACCAGCAGGTGATTCCGGAGTGTACGGCAAGTGGTTCTGGCATAGCTGGCTGGTGATTTTGGGGTGTCCAGCAGGTGGCTCCAGCGAGTCGAGCAAGTTGTTCCGGTGTGCTCAGCAGGTGGTTCAGGCAGGTCCGGCAGGTGTTTCTGGTCTGTCCAGTACGTGGTGCCGGCATGTCCGGCACGTGCTTCCAGTATGTTTGAGAGGTGGTTCCTACCTTCCCGGCGGGAGATTCCGGAGCGTCCGCCATGTGATTCTGGCCTACCTGGCAGGGGATTTTGGCGTCTCTGGCTGGTGGTTCCGGCGAGTCGAAGAGGAGGTTCCGGCGTGCTCGGCAGGTGCATCCGGTGTCTCTGGCACGTCATTCTGGCACGTTCGAGAGGTGGTTCCGGCATGCCTGACAGGTGATTCCGGAGTGTCCGACAAGGGGTTCTGGCACGTCTGAGAGGTGGTTCCGGCATACCCTGCAGGTGATTCTGGCTTGTCTGCCGAGTGGTGCTGGCGTAGCCATCAGGTGATTTTGGCGTGTCCAGCAGGTGGCTCCAGCGAGTAGAGCAGGTTGTTCCAGCGTACTCAGCAGGTGGTTCAGGCGGGTCTGGCAGGTGGTTCCGGTCTCTCTAGTGGGTGGTTCCGGCGTGTCCGGCACGTGCTTCTGGCACGTCTGAGAGCTGGTTCCGGCATGCCCGGCGGGTGATTCCATAGAGTCCGCCACGTGGTTCTGGCCTAGCTGACAGGTGATTTTGGCGTCCCCGGCAGGTGGTTACAGCGAGTTGAGCAGGAGGTTCCGGCATGCTCGGCAGTTGCATCCGGTGTCTCTGGCACGTGGTTCTGGCACGTCTGACATTTGGTTGCCTCATGTCTGGCAGGTGATTCCGGAGTGTCCGGCAAGAGGTTCTGGTGTAGCCGGCAGGTGATTTTGCATGTCCGGCAGGTGTTTCTGGCGAGCTGTTCAGGTGGTTCCGGTGTTCTTGGCAGGTGATTCTGGCGTGTCCGGCAGGTGGTTCCGGTCTGTCCGGTAATGGGTTCCGTCATGTGCCGCGCGTGGTTCTGGCACGTCTGAGAGGTGGTTCCCGCATGCCCGGCAGGTGCTCCAGGAGAGTCCTACAAGTGGTTCTGGCCTAGCCCGCAGGTGATTTTGGCGTGTCCGGCAGGTGGTTCCGGCATGCTCGGCAGGTGGTTCAGGCATGTCTGGTAGGTGGTTCCGGTCTGTCCGCGACGGTGGTTCCGGCGTGTCAGGCACGTGGTTCCGGCATGTGTGACAGGTGGTTCTGGCATGTCCGGCAGGTGATTCTGGATTGTCCACCAAGTGGCTCTGGTGTAACCAGCAGGTGATTCCGGAGTGTACGGCAAGTGGTTCTGGCATAGCTGGCTGGTGATTTTGGGGTGTCCAGCAGGTGGCTCCAGCGAGTCGAGCAAGTTGTTCCGGTGTGCTCAGCAGGTGGTTCAGGCAGGTCCGGCAGGTGTTTCTGGTCTGTCCAGTACGTGGTGCCGGCATGTCCGGCACGTGCTTCCAGTATGTTTGAGAGGTGGTTCCTACCTTCCCGGCGGGAGATTCCGGAGCGTCCGCCATGTGATTCTGGCCTACCTGGCAGGGGATTTTGGCGTCTCTGGCTGGTGGTTCCGGCGAGTCGAAGAGGAGGTTCCGGCGTGCTCGGCAGGTGCATCCGGTGTCTCTGGCACGTCATTCTGGCACGTTCGAGAGGTGGTTCCGGCATGCCTGACAGGTGATTCCGGAGTGTCCGACAAGGGGTTCTGGCACGTCTGAGAGGTGGTTCCGGCATACCCTGCAGGTGATTCTGGCTTGTCTGCCGAGTGGTGCTGGCGTAGCCATCAGGTGATTTTGGCGTGTCCAGCAGGTGGCTCCAGCGAGTAGAGCAGGTTGTTCCAGCGTACTCAGCAGGTGGTTCAGGCGGGTCTGGCAGGTGGTTCCGGTCTCTCTAGTAGGTGGTTCCGGCGTGTCCGGCACGTGCTTCTGGCACGTCTGAGAGCTGGTTCCGGCATGCCCGGCGGGTGATTCCATAGAGTCCGCCACGTGGTTCTGGCCTAGCTGACAGGTGATTTTGGCGTCCCCGGCAGGTGGTTACAGCGAGTTGAGCAGGAGGTTCCGGCATGCTCGGCAGTTGCATCCGGTGTCTCTGGCACGGGGTTCTGGCACGTCTGACATTTGGTTGCCTCATGTCTGGCAGGTGATTCCGGAGTGTCCGGCAAGAGGTTCTGGTGTAGCCGGCAGGTGATTTTGGCATGTCCGGCAGGTGTTTCTGGCGAGCTGTTCAGGTGGTTCCGGTGTTCTTGGCAGGTGATTCTGGCGTGTCCGGCAGGTGGTTCGGTCTGTCCGGTAATGGGTTCCGTCATGTGCCGCGCGTGGTTCTGGCACGTCTGAGAGGTGGTTCCCGCATGCCCGGCAGGTGCTCCAGGAGAGTCCTACAAGTGGTTCTGGCCTAGCCCGCAGGTGATTTTGGCGTGTCCGGCAGGTGGTTCCGGCATGCTCGGCAGGTGGTTCAGGCATGTCTGGTAGGTGGTTCCGGTCTGTCCGCGAGGTGGTTCCGGCGTGTCAGGCACGTGGTTCCGGCAATGTGTGACAGGTGGTTCTGGCATGTCCGGCAGGTGATTCTGGATTGTCCACCAAGTGGCTCTGGTGTAACCAGCAGGTGATTCCGGAGTGTACGGCAAGTGGTTCTGGCATAGCTGGCTGGTGATTTTGGGGTGTCCAGCAGGTGGCTCCAGCGAGTCGAGCAAGTTGTTCCGGTGTGCTCAGCAGGTGGTTCAGGCAGGTCCGGCAGGTGTTTCTGGTCTGTCCAGTACGTGGTGCCGGCATGTCCGGCACGTGCTTCCAGTATGTTTGAGAGGTGGTTCCTACCTTCCCGGCGGAGATTCCGGAGCGTCCGCCATGTGATTCTGGCCTACCTGGCAGGGGATTTTGGCGTCTCTGGCTGGTGGTTCCGGCGAGTCGAAGAGGAGGTTCCGGCGTGCTCGGCAGGTGCATCCGGTGTCTCTGGCACGTCATTCTGGCACGTTCGAGAGGTGGTTCCGGCATGCCTGACAGGTGATTCCGGAGTGTCCGACAAGGGGTTCTGGCACGTCTGAGAGGTGGTTCCGGCATACCCTGCAGGTGATTCTGGCTTGTCTGCCGAGTGGTGCTGGCGTAGCCATCAGGTGATTTTGGCGTGTCCAGCAGGTGGCTCCAGCGAGTAGAGCAGGTTGTTCCAGCGTACTCAGCAGGTGGTTCAGGCGGGTCTGGCAGGTGGTTCCGGTCTCTCTAGTAGGTGGTTCCGGCGTGTCCGGCACGTGCTTCTGGCACGTCTGAGAGCTGGTTCCGGCATGCCCGGCGGGTGATTCCATAGAGTCCGCCACGTGGTTCTGGCCTAGCTGACAGGTGATTTTGGCGTCCCCGGCAGGTGGTTACAGCGAGTTGAGCAGGAGGTTCCGGCATGCTCGGCAGTTGCATCCGGTGTCTCTGGCACGGGGTTCTGGCACGTCTGACATTTGGTTGCCTCATGTCTGGCAGGTGATTCCGGAGTGTCCGGCAAGAGGTTCTGGTGTAGCCGGCAGGTGATTTTGGCATGTCCGGCAGGTGTTTCTGGCGAGCTGTTCAGGTGGTTCCGGTGTTCTTGGCAGGTGATTCTGGCGTGTCCGGCAGGTGGTTCCGGTCTGTCCGGTAATGGGTTCCGTCATGTGCCGCGCGTGGTTCTGGCACGTCTGAGAGGTGGTTCCCGCATGCCCGGCAGGTGCTCCAGGAGAGTCCTACAAGTGGTTCTGGCCTAGCCCGCAGGTGATTTTGGCGTGTCCGGCAGGTGGTTCCGGCATGCTCGGCAGGTGGTTCAGGCATGTCTGGTAGGTGGTTCCGGTCTGTCCGCGAGGTGGTTCCGGCGTGTCAGGCACGTGGTTCCGGCATGTGTGACAGGTGGTTCTGGCATGTCCGGCAGGTGATTCTGGATTGTCCACCAAGTGGCTCTGGTGTAACCAGCAGGTGATTCCGGAGTGTACGGCAAGTGGTTCTGGCATAGCTGGCTGGTGATTTTGGGGTGTCCAGCAGGTGGCTCCAGCGAGTCGAGCAAGTTGTTCCGGTGTGCTCAGCAGGTGGTTCAGGCAGGTCCGGCAGGTGTTTCTGGTCTGTCCAGTACGTGGTGCCGGCATGTCCGGCACGTGCTTCCAGTATGTTTGAGAGGTGGTTCCTACCTTCCCGGCGGGAGATTCCGGAGCGTCCGCCATGTGATTCTGGCCTACCTGGCAGGGGATTTTGGCGTCTCTGGCTGGTGGTTCCGGCGAGTCGAAGAGGAGGTTCCGGCGTGCTCGGCAGGTGCATCCGGTGTCTCTGGCACGTCATTCTGGCACGTTCGAGAGGTGGTTCCGGCATGCCTGACAGGTGATTCCGGAGTGTCCGACAAGGGGTTCTGGCACGTCTGAGAGGTGGTTCCGGCATACCCTGCAGGTGATTCTGGCTTGTCTGCCGAGTGGTGCTGGCGTAGCCATCAGGTGATTTTGGCGTGTCCAGCAGGTGGCTCCAGCGAGTAGAGCAGGTTGTTCCAGCGTACTCAGCAGGTGGTTCAGGCGGGTCTGGCAGGTGGTTCCGGTCTCTCTAGTAGGTGGTTCCGGCGTGTCCGGCACGTGCTTCTGGCACGTCTGAGAGCTGGTTCCGGCATGCCCGGCGGGTGATTCCATAGAGTCCGCCACGTGGTTCTGGCCTAGCTGACAGGTGATTTTGGCGTCCCCGGCAGGTGGTTACAGCGAGTTGAGCAGGAGGTTCCGGCATGCTCGGCAGTTGCATCCGGTGTCTCTGGCACGGGGTTCTGGCACGTCTGACATTTGGTTGCCTCATGTCTGGCAGGTGATTCCGGAGTGTCCGGCAAGAGGTTCTGGTGTAGCCGGCAGGTGATTTTGGCATGTCCGGCAGGTGTTTCTGGCGAGCTGTTCAGGTGGTTCCGGTGTTCTTGGCAGGTGATTCTGGCGTGTCCGGCAGGTGGTTCCGGTCTGTCCGGTAATGGGTTCCGTCATGTGCCGCGCGTGGTTCTGGCACGTCTGAGAGGTGGTTCCCGCATGCCCGGCAGGTGCTCCAGGAGAGTCCTACAAGTGGTTCTGGCCTAGCCCGCAGGTGATTTTGGCGTGTCCGGCAGGTGGTTCCGGCATGCTCGGCAGGTGGTTCAGGCATGTCTGGTAGGTGGTTCCGGTCTGTCCGCGAGGTGGTTCCGGCGTGTCAGGCACGTGGTTCCGGCATGTGTGACAGGTGGTTCTGGCATGTCCGGCAGGTGATTCTGGATTGTCCACCAAGTGGCTCTGGTGTAACCAGCAGGTGATTCCGGAGTGTACGGCAAGTGGTTCTGGCATAGCTGGCTGGTGATTTTGGGGTGTCCAGCAGGTGGCTCCAGCGAGTCGAGCAAGTTGTTCCGGTGTGCTCAGCAGGTGGTTCAGGCAGGTCCGGCAGGTGTTTCTGGTCTGTCCAGTACGTGGTGCCGGCATGTCCGGCACGTGCTTCCAGTATGTTTGAGAGGTGGTTCCTACCTTCCCGGCGGGAGATTCCGGAGCGTCCGCCATGTGATTCTGGCCTACCTGGCAGGGGATTTTGGCGTCTCTGGCTGGTGGTTCCGGCGAGTCGAAGAGGAGGTTCCGGCGTGCTCGGCAGGTGCATCCGGTGTCTCTGGCACGTCATTCTGGCACGTTCGAGAGGTGGTTCCGGCATGCCTGACAGGTGATTCCGGAGTGTCCGACAAGGGGTTCTGGCACGTCTGAGAGGTGGTTCCGGCATACCTGCAGGTGATTCTGGCTTGTCTGCCGAGTGGTGCTGGCGTAGCCATCAGGTGATTTTGGCGTGTCCAGCAGGTGGCTCCAGCGAGTAGAGCAGGTTGTTTCCAGCGTACTCAGCAGGTGGTTCAGGCGGGTCTGGCAGGTGGTTCCGGTCTCTCTAGTAGGTGGTTCCGGCGTGTCCGGCACGTGCTTCTGGCACGTCTGAGAGCTGGTTCCGGCATGCCCGGCGGGTGATTCCATAGAGTCCGCCACGTGGTTCTGGCCTAGCTGACAGGTGATTTTGGCGTCCCCGGCAGGTGGTTACAGCGAGTTGAGCAGGAGGTTCCGGCATGCTCGGCAGTTGCATCCGGTGTCTCTGGCACGGGGTTCTGGCACGTCTGACATTTGGTTGCCTCATGTCTGGCAGGTGATTCCGGAGTGTCCGGCAAGAGGTTCTGGTGTAGCCGGCAGGTGATTTTGGCATGTCCGGCAGGTGTTTCTGGCGAGCTGTTCAGGTGGTTCCGGTGTTCTTGGCAGGTGATTCTGGCGTGTCCGGCAGGTGGTTCCGGTCTGTCCGGTAATGGGTTCCGTCATGTGCCGCGCGTGGTTCTGGCACGTCTGAGAGGTGGTTCCCGCATGCCCGGCAGGTGCTCCAGGAGAGTCCTACAAGTGGTTCTGGCCTAGCCCGCAGGTGATTTTGGCGTGTCCGGCAGGTGGTTCCGGCATGCTCGGCAGGTGGTTCAGGCATGTCTGGTAGGTGGTTCCGGTCTGTCCGCGAGGTGGTTCCGGCGTGTCAGGCACGTGGTTCCGGCATGTGTGACAGGTGGTTCTGGCATGTCCGGCAGGTGATTCTGGATTGTCCACCAAGTGGCTCTGGTGTAACCAGCAGGTGATTCCGGAGTGTACGGCAAGTGGTTCTGGCATAGCTGGCTGGTGATTTTGGGGTGTCCAGCAGGTGGCTCCAGCGAGTCGAGCAAGTTGTTCCGGTGTGCTCAGCAGGTGGTTCAGGCAGGTCCGGCAGGTGTTTCTGGTCTGTCCAGTACGTGGTGCCGGCATGTCCGGCACGTGCTTCCAGTATGTTTGAGAGGTGGTTCCTACCTTCCCGGCGGGAGATTCCGGAGCGTCCGCCATGTGATTCTGGCCTACCTGGCAGGGGATTTTGGCGTCTCTGGCTGGTGGTTCCGGCGAGTCGAAGAGGAGGTTCCGGCGTGCTCGGCAGGTGCATCCGGTGTCTCTGGCACGTCATTCTGGCACGTTCGAGAGGTGGTTCCGGCATGCCTGACAGGTGATTCCGGAGTGTCCGACAAGGGGTTCTGGCACGTCTGAGAGGTGGTTCCGGCATACCCTGCAGGTGATTCTGGCTTGTCTGCCGAGTGGTGCTGGCGTAGCCATCAGGTGATTTTGGCGTGTCCAGCAGGTGGCTCCAGCGAGTAGAGCAGGTTGTTCCAGCGTACTCAGCAGGTGGTTCAGGCGGGTCTGGCAGGTGGTTCCGGTCTCTCTAGTAGGTGGTTCCGGCGTGTCCGGCACGTGCTTCTGGCACGTCTGAGAGCTGGTTCCGGCATGCCCGGCGGGTGATTCCATAGAGTCCGCCACGTGGTTCTGGCCTAGCTGACAGGTGATTTTGGCGTCCCCGGCAGGTGGTTACAGCGAGTTGAGCAGGAGGTTCCGGCATGCTCGGCAGTTGCATCCGGTGTCTCTGGCACGGGGTTCTGGCACGTCTGACATTTGGTTGCCTCATGTCTGGCAGGTGATTCCGGAGTGTCCGGCAAGAGGTTCTGGTGTAGCCGGCAGGTGATTTTGGCATGTCCGGCAGGTGTTTCTGGCGAGCTGTTCAGGTGGTTCCGGTGTTCTTGGCAGGTGATTCTGGCGTGTCCGGCAGGTGGTTCCGGTCTGTCCGGTAATGGGTTCCGTCATGTGCCGCGCGTGGTTCTGGCACGTCTGAGAGGTGGTTCCCGCATGCCCGGCAGGTGCTCCAGGAGAGTCCTACAAGTGGTTCTGGCCTAGCCCGCAGGGTGATTTTGGCGTGTCCGGCAGGTGGTTCCGGCATGCTCGGCAGGTGGTTCAGGCATGTCTGGTAGGTGGTTCCGGTCTGTCCGCGAGGTGGTTCCGGCGTGTCAGGCACGTGGTTCCGGCATGTGTGACAGGTGGTTCTGGCATGTCCGGCAGGTGATTCTGGATTGTCCACCAAGTGGCTCTGGTGTAACCAGCAGGTGATTCCGGAGTGTACGGCAAGTGGTTCTGGCATAGCTGGCTGGTGATTTTGGGGTGTCCAGCAGGTGGCTCCAGCGAGTCGAGCAAGTTGTTCCGGTGTGCTCAGCAGGTGGTTCAGGCAGGTCCGGCAGGTGTTTCTGGTCTGTCCAGTACGTGGTGCCGGCATGTCCGGCACGTGCTTCCAGTATGTTTGAGAGGTGGTTCCTACCTTCCCGGCGGGAGATTCCGGAGCGTCCGCCATGTGATTCTGGCCTACCTGGCAGGGGATTTTGGCGTCTCTGGCTGGTGGTTCCGGCGAGTCGAAGAGGAGGTTCCGGCGTGCTCGGCAGGTGCATCCGGTGTCTCTGGCACGTCATTCTGGCACGTTCGAGAGGTGGTTCCGGCATGCCTGACAGGTGATTCCGGAGTGTCCGACAAGGGGTTCTGGCACGTCTGAGAGGTGGTTCCGGCATACCCTGCAGGTGATTCTGGCTTGTCTGCCGAGTGGTGCTGGCGTAGCCATCAGGTGATTTTGGCGTGTCCAGCAGGTGGCTCCAGCGAGTAGAGCAGGTTGTTCCAGCGTACTCAGCAGGTGGTTCAGGCGGGTCTGGCAGGTGGTTCCGGTCTCTCTAGTGGGTGGTTCCGGCGTGTCCGGCACGTGCTTCTGGCACGTCTGAGAGCTGGTTCCGGCATGCCCGGCGGGTGATTCCATAGAGTCCGCCACGTGGTTCTGGCCTAGCTGACAGGTGATTTTGGCGTCCCCGGCAGGTGGTTACAGCGAGTTGAGCAGGAGGTTCCGGCATGCTCGGCAGTTGCATCCGGTGTCTCTGGCACGTGGTTCTGGCACGTCTGACATTTGGTTGCCTCATGTCTGGCAGGTGATTCCGGAGTGTCCGGCAAGAGGTTCTGGTGTAGCCGGCAGGTGATTTTGGCATGTCCGGCAGGTGTTTCTGGCGAGCTGTTCAGGTGGTTCCGGTGTTCTTGGCAGGTGATTCTGGCGTGTCCGGCAGGTGGTTCCGGTCTGTCCGGTAATGGGTTCCGTCATGTGCCGCGCGTGGTTCTGGCACGTCTGAGAGGTGGTTCCCGCATGCCCGGCAGGTGCTCCAGGAGAGTCCTACAAGTGGTTCTGGCCTAGCCCGCAGGTGATTTT
>NW_027225232.1:0-13135 GCF_041296235.1 Equus asinus
TCTGGATTGTCCACCAAGTGGCTCTGGTGTAACCAGCAGGTGATTCCGGAGTGTACGGCAAGTGGTTCTGGCATAGCTGGCTGGTGATTTTGGGGTGTCCAGCAGGTGGCTCCAGCGAGTCGAGCAAGTTGTTCCGGTGTGCTCAGCAGGTGGTTCAGGCAGGTCCGGCAGGTGTTTCTGGTCTGTCCAGTACGTTGGTGCCGGCATGTCCGGCACGTGCTTCCAGTATGTTTGAGAGGTGGTTCCTACCTTCCCGGCGGGGAGATTCCGGAGCGTCCGCCATGTGATTCTGGCCTACCTGGCAGGGGATTTTGGCGTCTCTGGCTGGTGGTTCCGGCGAGTCGAAGAGGAGGTTCCGGCGTGCTCGGCAGGTGCAATCCGGTGTCTCTGGCACGTCATTCTGGCACGTTCGAGAGGTGGTTCCGGCATGCCTGACAGGTGATTCCGGAGTGTCCGACAAGGGGTTCTGGCACGTCTGAGAGGTGGTTCCGGCATACCCTGCAGGTGATTCTGGCTTGTCTGCCGAGTGGTGCTGGCGTAGCCATCAGGTGATTTTGGCGTGTCCAGCAGGTGGCTCCAGCGAGTAGAGCAGGTTGTTCCAGCGTACTCAGCAGGTGGTTCAGGCGGGTCTGGCAGGTGGTTCCGGTCTCTCTAGTAGGTGGTTCCGGCGTGTCCGGCACGTGCTTCTGGCACGTCTGAGAGCTGGTTCCGGCATGCCCGGCGGGTGATTCCATAGAGTCCGCCACGTGGTTCTGGCCTAGCTGACAGGTGATTTTGGCGTCCCCGGCAGGTGGTTACAGCGAGTTGAGCAGGAGGTTCCGGCATGCTCGGCAGTTGCATCCGGTGTCTCTGGCACGTGGTTCTGGCACGTCTGACATTTGGTTGCATCATGTCTGGCAGGTGATTCCGGAGTGTCCGGCAAGAGGTTCTGGTGTAGCCGGCAGGTGATTTTGGCATGTCCGGCAGGTGTTTCTGGCGAGCTGTTCAGGTGGTTCCGGTGTTCTTGGCAGGTGATTCTGGCGTGTCCGGCAGGTGGTTCCGGTCTGTCCGGTAATGGGTTCCGTCATGTGCCGCGCGTGGTTCTGGCACGTCTGAGAGGTGGTTCCCGCATGCCCGGCAGGTGCTCCAGGAGAGTCCTACAAGTGGTTCTGGCCTAGCCCGCAGGTGATTTTGGCGTGTCCGGCAGGTGGTTCCGGCATGCTCGGCAGGTGGTTCAGGCATGTCTGGTAGGTGGTTCCGGTCTGTCCGCGAGGTGGTTCCGGCGTGTCAGGCACGTGGTTCCGGCATGTGTGACAGGTGGTTCTGGCATGTCCGGCAGGTGATTCTGGATTGTCCACCAAGTGGCTCTGGTGTAACCAGCAGGTGATTCCGGAGTGTACGGCAAGTGGTTCTGGCATAGCTGGCTGGTGATTTTGGGGTGTCCAGCAGGTGGCTCCAGCGAGTCGAGCAAGTTGTTCCGGTGTGCTCAGCAGGTGGTTCAGGCAGGTCCGGCAGGTGTTTCTGGTCTGTCCCAGTACGTGGTGCCGGCATGTCCGGCACGTGCTTCCAGTATGTTTGAGAGGTGGTTCCTACCCTTCCCGGCGGGAGATTCCGGAGCGTCCGCCATGTGATTCTGGCCTACCTGGCAGGGGATTTTGGCGTCTCTGGCTGGTGGTTCCGGCGAGTCGAAGAGGAGGTTCCGGCGTGCTCGGCAGGTGCATCCGGTGTCTCTGGCACGTCATTCTGGCACGTTCGAGAGGTGGTTCCGGCATGCCTGACAGGTGATTCCGGAGTGTCCGACAAGGGGTTCTGGCACGTCTGAGAGGTGGTTCCGGCATACCCTGCAGGTGATTCTGGCTTGTCTGCCGAGTGGTGCTGGCGTAGCCATCAGGTGATTTTGGCGTGTCCAGCAGGTGGCTCCAGCGAGTAGAGCAGGTTGTTCCAGCGTACTCAGCAGGTGGTTCAGGCGGGTCTGGCAGGTGGTTCCGGTCTCTCTAGTAGGTGGTTCCGGCGTGTCCGGCACGTGCTTCTGGCACGTCTGAGAGCTGGTTCCGGCATGCCCGGCGGGTGATTCCATAGAGTCCGCCACGTGGTTCTGGCCTAGCTGACAGGTGATTTTGGCGTCCCCCGGCAGGTGGTTACAGCGAGTTGAGCAGGAGGTTCCGGCATGCTCGGCAGTTGCATCCGGTGTCTCTGGCACGTGGTTCTGGCACGTCTGACATTTGGTTGCATCATGTCTGGCAGGTGATTCCGGAGTGTCCGGCAAGAGGTTCTGGTGTAGCCGGCAGGTGATTTTGGCATGTCCGGCAGGTGTTTCTGGCGAGCTGTTCAGGTGGTTCCGGTGTTCTTGGCAGGTGATTCTGGCGTGTCCGGCAGGTGGTTCCGGTCTGTCCGGTAATGGGTTCCGTCATGTGCCGCACGTGGTTCTGGCACGTCTGAGAGGTGGTTCCCCGCATGCCCGGCAGGTGCTCCAGGAGAGTCCTACAAGTGGTTCTGGCCTAGCCCGCAGGTGATTTTGGCGTGTCCGGCAGGTGGTTCCGGCATGCTCGGCAGGTGGTTCAGGCATGTCTGGTAGGTGGTTCCGGTCTGTCCGCGAGGTGGTTCCGGCGTGTCAGGCACGTGGTTCCGGCATGTGTGACAGGTGGTTCTGGCATGTCCGGCAGGTGATTCTGGATTGTCCACCAAGTGGCTCTGGTGTAACCAGCAGGTGATTCCGGAGTGTACGGCAAGTGGTTCTGGCATAGCTGGCTGGTGATTTTGGGGTGTCCAGCAGGTGGCTCCAGCGAGTCGAGCAAGTTGTTCCGGTGTGCTCAGCAGGTGGTTCAGGCAGGTCCGGCAGGTGTTTCTGGTCTGTCCAGTACGTGGTGCCGGCATGTCCGGCACGTGCTTCCAGTATGTTTGAGAGGTGGTTCCTACCTTCCCGGCGGGAGATTCCGGAGCGTCCGCCATGTGATTCTGGCCTACCTGGCAGGGGATTTTGGCGTCTCTGGCTGGTGGTTCCGGCGAGTCGAAGAGGAGGTTCCGGCGTGCTCGGCAGGTGCATCCGGTGTCTCTGGCACGTCATTCTGGCACGTTCGAGAGGTGGTTCCGGCATGCCTGACAGGTGATTCCGGAGTGTCCGACAAGGGGTTCTGGCACGTCTGAGAGGTGGTTCCGGCATACCCTGCAGGTGATTCTGGCTTGTCTGCCGAGTGGTGCTGGCGTAGCCATCAGGTGATTTTGGCGTGTCCAGCAGGTGGCTCCAGCGAGTAGAGCAGGTTGTTCCAGCGTACTCAGCAGGTGGTTCAGGCGGGTCTGGCAGGTGGTTCCGGTCTCTCTAGTAGGTGGTTCCGGCGTGTCCGGCACGTGCTTCTGGCACGTCTGAGAGCTGGTTCCGGCATGCCCGGCGGGTGATTCCATAGAGTCCGCCACGTGGTTCTGGCCTAGCTGACAGGTGATTTTGGCGTCCCCGGCAGGTGGTTACAGCGAGTTGAGCAGGAGGTTCCGGCATGCTCGGCAGTTGCATCCGGTGTCTCTGGCACGTGGTTCTGGCACGTCTGACATTTGGTTGCATCATGTCTGGCAGGTGATTCCGGAGTGTCCGGCAAGAGGTTCTGGTGTAGCCGGCAGGTGATTTTGGCATGTCCGGCAGGTGTTTCTGGCGAGCTGTTCAGGTGGTTCCGGTGTTCTTGGCAGGTGATTCTGGCGTGTCCGGCAGGTGGTTCCGGTCTGTCCGGTAATGGGTTCCGTCATGTGCCGCGCGTGGTTCTGGCACGTCTGAGAGGTGGTTCCCGCATGCCCGGCAGGTGCTCCAGGAGAGTCCTACAAGTGGTTCTGGCCTAGCCCGCAGGTGATTTTGGCGTGTCCGGCAGGTGGTTCCGGCATGCTCGGCAGGTGGTTCAGGCATGTCTGGTAGGTGGTTCCGGTCTGTCCGCGAGGTGGTTCCGGCGTGTCAGGCACGTGGTTCCGGCATGTGTGACAGGTGGTTCTGGCATGTCCGGCAGGTGATTCTGGATTGTCCACCAAGTGGCTCTGGTGTAACCAGCAGGTGATTCCGGAGTGTACGGCAAGTGGTTCTGGCATAGCTGGCTGGTGATTTTGGGGTGTCCAGCAGGTGGCTCCAGCGAGTCGAGCAAGTTGTTCCGGTGTGCTCAGCAGGTGGTTCAGGCAGGTCCGGCAGGTGTTTCTGGTCTGTCCAGTACGTGGTGCCGGCATGTCCGGCACGTGCTTCCAGTATGTTTGAGAGGTGGTTCCTACCTTCCCGGCGGGAGATTCCGGAGCGTCCGCCATGTGATTCTGGCCTACCTGGCAGGGGATTTTGGCGTCTCTGGCTGGTGGTTCCGGCGAGTCGAAGAGGAGGTTCCGGCGTGCTCGGCAGGTGCATCCGGTGTCTCTGGCACGTCATTCTGGCACGTTCGAGAGGTGGTTCCGGCATGCCTGACAGGTGATTCCGGAGTGTCCGACAAGGGGTTCTGGCACGTCTGAGAGGTGGTTCCGGCATACCCTGCAGGTGATTCTGGCTTGTCTGCCGAGTGGTGCTGGCGTAGCCATCAGGTGATTTTGGCGTGTCCAGCAGGTGGCTCCAGCGAGTAGAGCAGGTTGTTCCAGCGTACTCAGCAGGTGGTTCAGGCGGGTCTGGCAGGTGGTTCCGGTCTCTCTAGTAGGTGGTTCCGGCGTGTCCGGCACGTGCTTCTGGCACGTCTGAGAGCTGGTTCCGGCATGCCCGGCGGGTGATTCCATAGAGTCCGCCACGTGGTTCTGGCCTAGCTGACAGGTGATTTTGGCGTCCCCGGCAGGTGGTTACAGCGAGTTGAGCAGGAGGTTCCGGCATGCTCGGCAGTTGCATCCGGTGTCTCTGGCACGTGGTTCTGGCACGTCTGACATTTGGTTGCATCATGTCTGGCAGGTGATTCCGGAGTGTCCGGCAAGAGGTTCTGGTGTAGCCGGCAGGTGATTTTGGCATGTCCGGCAGGTGTTTCTGGCGAGCTGTTCAGGTGGTTCCGGTGTTCTTGGCAGGTGATTCTGGCGTGTCCGGCAGGTGGTTCCGGTCTGTCCGGTAATGGGTTCCGTCATGTGCCGCGCGTGGTTCTGGCACGTCTGAGAGGTGGTTCCCGCATGCCCGGCAGGTGCTCCAGGAGAGTCCTACAAGTGGTTCTGGCCTAGCCCGCAGGTGATTTTGGCGTGTCCGGCAGGTGGTTCCGGCATGCTCGGCAGGTGGTTCAGGCATGTCTGGTAGGTGGTTCCGGTCTGTCCGCGAGGTGGTTCCGGCGTGTCAGGCACGTGGTTCCGGCATGTGTGACAGGTGGTTCTGGCATGTCCGGCAGGTGATTCTGGATTGTCCACCAAGTGGCTCTGGTGTAACCAGCAGGTGATTCCGGAGTGTACGGCAAGTGGTTCTGGCATAGCTGGCTGGTGATTTTGGGGTGTCCAGCAGGTGGCTCCAGCGAGTCGAGCAAGTTGTTCCGGTGTGCTCAGCAGGTGGTTCAGGCAGGTCCGGCAGGTGTTTCTGGTCTGTCCAGTACGTGGTGCCGGCATGTCCGGCACGTGCTTCCAGTATGTTTGAGAGGTGGTTCCTACCTTCCCGGCGGGAGATTCCGGAGCGTCCGCCATGTGATTCTGGCCTACCTGGCAGGGGATTTTGGCGTCTCTGGCTGGTGGTTCCGGCGAGTCGAAGAGGAGGTTCCGGCGTGCTCGGCAGGTGCATCCGGTGTCTCTGGCACGTCATTCTGGCACGTTCGAGAGGTGGTTCCGGCATGCCTGACAGGTGATTCCGGAGTGTCCGACAAGGGGTTCTGGCACGTCTGAGAGGTGGTTCCGGCATACCCTGCAGGTGATTCTGGCTTGTCTGCCGAGTGGTGCTGGCGTAGCCATCAGGTGATTTTGGCGTGTCCAGCAGGTGGCTCCAGCGAGTAGAGCAGGTTGTTCCAGCGTACTCAGCAGGTGGTTCAGGCGGGTCTGGCAGGTGGTTCCGGTCTCTCTAGTAGGTGGTTCCGGCGTGTCCGGCACGTGCTTCTGGCACGTCTGAGAGCTGGTTCCGGCATGCCCGGCGGGTGATTCCATAGAGTCCGCCACGTGGTTCTGGCCTAGCTGACAGGTGATTTTGGCGTCCCCGGCAGGTGGTTACAGCGAGTTGAGCAGGAGGTTCCGGCATGCTCGGCAGTTGCATCCGGTGTCTCTGGCACGTGGTTCTGGCACGTCTGACATTTGGTTGCATCATGTCTGGCAGGTGATTCCGGAGTGTCCGGCAAGAGGTTCTGGTGTAGCCGGCAGGTGATTTTGGCATGTCCGGCAGGTGTTTCTGGCGAGCTGTTCAGGTGGTTCCGGTGTTCTTGGCAGGTGATTCTGGCGTGTCCGGCAGGTGGTTCCGGTCTGTCCGGTAATGGGTTCCGTCATGTGCCGCGCGTGGTTCTGGCACGTCTGAGAGGTGGTTCCCCGCATGCCCGGCAGGTGCTCCAGGAGAGTCCTACAAGTGGTTCTGGCCTAGCCCGCAGGTGATTTTGGCGTGTCCGGCAGGTGGTTCCGGCATGCTCGGCAGGTGGTTCAGGCATGTCTGGTAGGTGGTTCCGGTCTGTCCGCGAGGTGGTTCCGGCGTGTCAGGCACGTGGTTCCGGCATGTGTGACAGGTGGTTCTGGCATGTCCGGCAGGTGATTCTGGATTGTCCACCAAGTGGCTCTGGTGTAACCAGCAGGTGATTCCGGAGTGTACGGCAAGTGGTTCTGGCATAGCTGGCTGGTGATTTTGGGGGTGTCCAGCAGGTGGCTCCAGCGAGTCGAGCAAGTTGTTCCGGTGTGCTCAGCAGGTGGTTCAGGCAGGTCCGGCAGGTGTTTCTGGTCTGTCCAGTACGTGGTGCCGGCATGTCCGGCACGTGCTTCCAGTATGTTTGAGAGGTGGTTCCTACCTTCCCGGCGGGAGATTCCGGAGCGTCCGCCATGTGATTCTGGCCTACCTGGCAGGGGATTTTGGCGTCTCTGGCTGGTGGTTCCGGCGAGTCGAAGAGGAGGTTCCGGCGTGCTCGGCAGGTGCATCCGGTGTCTCTGGCACGTCATTCTGGCACGTTCGAGAGGTGGTTCCGGCATGCCTGACAGGTGATTCCGGAGTGTCCGACAAGGGGTTCTGGCACGTCTGAGAGGTGGTTCCGGCATACCCTGCAGGTGATTCTGGCTTGTCTGCCGAGTGGTGCTGGCGTAGCCATCAGGTGATTTTGGCGTGTCCAGCAGGTGGCTCCAGCGAGTAGAGCAGGTTGTTCCAGCGTACTCAGCAGGTGGTTCAGGCGGGTCTGGCAGGTGGTTCCGGTCTCTCTAGTAGGTGGTTCCGGCGTGTCCGGCACGTGCTTCTGGCACGTCTGAGAGCTGGTTCCGGCATGCCCGGCGGGTGATTCCATAGAGTCCGCCACGTGGTTCTGGCCTAGCTGACAGGTGATTTTGGCGTCCCCCGGCAGGTGGTTACAGCGAGTTGAGCAGGAGGTTCCGGCATGCTCGGCAGTTGCATCCGGTGTCTCTGGCACGTGGTTCTGGCACGTCTGACATTTGGTTGCATCATGTCTGGCAGGTGATTCCGGAGTGTCCGGCAAGAGGTTCTGGTGTAGCCGGCAGGTGATTTTGGCATGTCCGGCAGGTGTTTCTGGCGAGCTGTTCAGGTGGTTCCGGTGTTCTTGGCAGGTGATTCTGGCGTGTCCGGCAGGTGGTTCCGGTCTGTCCGGTAATGGGTTCCGTCATGTGCCGCGCGTGGTTCTGGCACGTCTGAGAGGTGGTTCCCCGCATGCCCGGCAGGTGCTCCAGGAGAGTCCTACAAGTGGTTCTGGCCTAGCCCGCAGGTGATTTTGGCGTGTCCGGCAGGTGGTTCCGGCATGCTCGGCAGGTGGTTCAGGCATGTCTGGTAGGTGGTTCCGGTCTGTCCGCGAGGTGGTTCCGGCGTGTCAGGCACGTGGTTCCGGCATGTGTGACAGGTGGTTCTGGCATGTCCGGCAGGTGATTCTGGATTGTCCACCAAGTGGCTCTGGTGTAACCAGCAGGTGATTCCGGAGTGTACGGCAAGTGGTTCTGGCATAGCTGGCTGGTGATTTTGGGGTGTCCAGCAGGTGGCTCCAGCGAGTCGAGCAAGTTGTTCCGGTGTGCTCAGCAGGTGGTTCAGGCAGGTCCGGCAGGTGTTTCTGGTCTGTCCAGTACGTGGTGCCGGCATGTCCGGCACGTGCTTCCAGTATGTTTGAGAGGTGGTTCCTACCTTCCCGGCGGGAGATTCCGGAGCGTCCGCCATGTGATTCTGGCCTACCTGGCAGGGGATTTTGGCGTCTCTGGCTGGTGGTTCCGGCGAGTCGAAGAGGAGGTTCCGGCGTGCTCGGCAGGTGCATCCGGTGTCTCTGGCACGTCATTCTGGCACGTTCGAGAGGTGGTTCCGGCATGCCTGACAGGTGATTCCGGAGTGTCCGACAAGGGGTTCTGGCACGTCTGAGAGGTGGTTCCGGCATACCCTGCAGGTGATTCTGGCTTGTCTGCCGAGTGGTGCTGGCGTAGCCATCAGGTGATTTTGGCGTGTCCAGCAGGTGGCTCCAGCGAGTAGAGCAGGTTGTTCCAGCGTACTCAGCAGGTGGTTCAGGCGGGTCTGGCAGGTGGTTCCGGTCTCTCTAGTAGGTGGTTCCGGCGTGTCCGGCACGTGCTTCTGGCACGTCTGAGAGCTGGTTCCGGCATGCCCGGCGGGTGATTCCATAGAGTCCGCCACGTGGTTCTGGCCTAGCTGACAGGTGATTTTGGCGTCCCCGGCAGGTGGTTACAGCGAGTTGAGCAGGAGGTTCCGGCATGCTCGGCAGTTGCATCCGGTGTCTCTGGCACGTGGTTCTGGCACGTCTGACATTTGGTTGCATCATGTCTGGCAGGTGATTCCGGAGTGTCCGGCAAGAGGTTCTGGTGTAGCCGGCAGGTGATTTTGGCATGTCCGGCAGGTGTTTCTGGCGAGCTGTTCAGGTGGTTCCGGTGTTCTTGGCAGGTGATTCTGGCGTGTCCGGCAGGTGGTTCCGGTCTGTCCGGTAATGGGTTCCGTCATGTGCCGCGCGTGGTTCTGGCACGTCTGAGAGGTGGTTCCCGCATGCCCGGCAGGTGCTCCAGGAGAGTCCTACAAGTGGTTCTGGCCTAGCCCGCAGGTGATTTTGGCGTGTCCGGCAGGTGGTTCCGGCATGCTCGGCAGGTGGTTCAGGCATGTCTGGTAGGTGGTTCCGGTCTGTCCGCGAGGTGGTTCCGGCGTGTCAGGCACGTGGTTCCGGCATGTGTGACAGGTGGTTCTGGCATGTCCGGCAGGTGATTCTGGATTGTCCACCAAGTGGCTCTGGTGTAACCAGCAGGTGATTCCGGAGTGTACGGCAAGTGGTTCTGGCATAGCTGGCTGGTGATTTTGGGGTGTCCAGCAGGTGGCTCCAGCGAGTCGAGCAAGTTGTTCCGGTGTGCTCAGCAGGTGGTTCAGGCAGGTCCGGCAGGTGTTTCTGGTCTGTCCAGTACGTGGTGCCGGCATGTCCGGCACGTGCTTCCAGTATGTTTGAGAGGTGGTTCCTACCTTCCCGGCGGGAGATTCCGGAGCGTCCGCCATGTGATTCTGGCCTACCTGGCAGGGGATTTTGGCGTCTCTGGCTGGTGGTTCCGGCGAGTCGAAGAGGAGGTTCCGGCGTGCTCGGCAGGTGCATCCGGTGTCTCTGGCACGTCATTCTGGCACGTTCGAGAGGTGGTTCCGGCATGCCTGACAGGTGATTCCGGAGTGTCCGACAAGGGGTTCTGGCACGTCTGAGAGGTGGTTCCGGCATACCCTGCAGGTGATTCTGGCTTGTCTGCCGAGTGGTGCTGGCGTAGCCATCAGGTGATTTTGGCGTGTCCAGCAGGTGGCTCCAGCGAGTAGAGCAGGTTGTTCCAGCGTACTCAGCAGGTGGTTCAGGCGGGTCTGGCAGGTGGTTCCGGTCTCTCTAGTAGGTGGTTCCGGCGTGTCCGGCACGTGCTTCTGGCACGTCTGAGAGCTGGTTCCGGCATGCCCGGCGGGTGATTCCATAGAGTCCGCCACGTGGTTCTGGCCTAGCTGACAGGTGATTTTGGCGTCCCCGGCAGGTGGTTACAGCGAGTTGAGCAGGAGGTTCCGGCATGCTCGGCAGTTGCATCCGGTGTCTCTGGCACGTGGTTCTGGCACGTCTGACATTTGGTTGCATCATGTCTGGCAGGTGATTCCGGAGTGTCCGGCAAGAGGTTCTGGTGTAGCCGGCAGGTGATTTTGGCATGTCCGGCAGGTGTTTCTGGCGAGCTGTTCAGGTGGTTCCGGTGTTCTTGGCAGGTGATTCTGGCGTGTCCGGCAGGTGGTTCCGGTCTGTCCGGTAATGGGTTCCGTCATGTGCCGCGCGTGGTTCTGGCACGTCTGAGAGGTGGTTCCCGCATGCCCGGCAGGTGCTCCAGGAGAGTCCTACAAGTGGTTCTGGCCTAGCCCGCAGGTGATTTTGGCGTGTCCGGCAGGTGGTTCCGGCATGCTCGGCAGGTGGTTCAGGCATGTCTGGTAGGTGGTTCCGGTCTGTCCGCGAGGTGGTTCCGGCGTGTCAGGCACGTGGTTCCGGCATGTGTGACAGGTGGTTCTGGCATGTCCGGCAGGTGATTCTGGATTGTCCACCAAGTGGCTCTGGTGTAACCAGCAGGTGATTCCGGAGTGTACGGCAAGTGGTTCTGGCATAGCTGGCTGGTGATTTTGGGGTGTCCAGCAGGTGGCTCCAGCGAGTCGAGCAAGTTGTTCCGGTGTGCTCAGCAGGTGGTTCAGGCAGGTCCGGCAGGTGTTTCTGGTCTGTCCAGTACGTGGTGCCGGCATGTCCGGCACGTGCTTCCAGTATGTTTGAGAGGTGGTTCCTACCTTCCCGGCGGGAGATTCCGGAGCGTCCGCCATGTGATTCTGGCCTACCTGGCAGGGGATTTTGGCGTCTCTGGCTGGTGGTTCCGGCGAGTCGAAGAGGAGGTTCCGGCGTGCTCGGCAGGTGCATCCGGTGTCTCTGGCACGTCATTCTGGCACGTTCGAGAGGTGGTTCCGGCATGCCTGACAGGTGATTCCGGAGTGTCCGACAAGGGGTTCTGGCACGTCTGAGAGGTGGTTCCGGCATACCCTGCAGGTGATTCTGGCTTGTCTGCCGAGTGGTGCTGGCGTAGCCATCAGGTGATTTTGGCGTGTCCAGCAGGTGGCTCCAGCGAGTAGAGCAGGTTGTTCCAGCGTACTCAGCAGGTGGTTCAGGCGGGTCTGGCAGGTGGTTCCGGTCTCTCTAGTAGGTGGTTCCGGCGTGTCCGGCACGTGCTTCTGGCACGTCTGAGAGCTGGTTCCGGCATGCCCGGCGGGTGATTCCATAGAGTCCGCCACGTGGTTCTGGCCTAGCTGACAGGTGATTTTGGCGTCCCCGGCAGGTGGTTACAGCGAGTTGAGCAGGAGGTTCCGGCATGCTCGGCAGTTGCATCCGGTGTCTCTGGCACGTGGTTCTGGCACGTCTGACATTTGGTTGCATCATGTCTGGCAGGTGATTCCGGAGTGTCCGGCAAGAGGTTCTGGTGTAGCCGGCAGGTGATTTTGGCATGTCCGGCAGGTGTTTCTGGCGAGCTGTTCAGGTGGTTCCGGTGTTCTTGGCAGGTGATTCTGGCGTGTCCGGCAGGTGGTTCCGGTCTGTCCGGTAATGGGTTCCGTCATGTGCCGCGCGTGGTTCTGGCACGTCTGAGAGGTGGTTCCCGCATGCCCGGCAGGTGCTCCAGGAGAGTCCTACAAGTGGTTCTGGCCTAGCCCGCAGGTGATTTTGGCGTGTCCGGCAGGTGGTTCCGGCATGCTCGGCAGGTGGTTCAGGCATGTCTGGTAGGTGGTTCCGGTCTGTCCGCGAGGTGGTTCCGGCGTGTCAGGCACGTGGTTCCGGCATGTGTGACAGGTGGTTCTGGCATGTCCGGCAGGTGATTCTGGATTGTCCACCAAGTGGCTCTGGTGTAACCAGCAGGTGATTCCGGAGTGTACGGCAAGTGGTTCTGGCATAGCTGGCTGGTGATTTTGGGGTGTCCAGCAGGTGGCTCCAGCGAGTCGAGCAAGTTGTTCCGGTGTGCTCAGCAGGTGGTTCAGGCAGGTCCGGCAGGTGTTTCTGGTCTGTCCAGTACGTGGTGCCGGCATGTCCGGCACGTGCTTCCAGTATGTTTGAGAGGTGGTTCCTACCTTCCCGGCGGGAGATTCCGGAGCGTCCGCCATGTGATTCTGGCCTACCTGGCAGGGGATTTTGGCGTCTCTGGCTGGTGGTTCCGGCGAGTCGAAGAGGAGGTTCCGGCGTGCTCGGCAGGTGCATCCGGTGTCTCTGGCACGTCATTCTGGCACGTTCGAGAGGTGGTTCCGGCATGCCTGACAGGTGATTCCGGAGTGTCCGACAAGGGGTTCTGGCACGTCTGAGAGGTGGTTCCGGCATACCCTGCAGGTGATTCTGGCTTGTCTGCCGAGTGTGCTGGCGTAGCCATCAGGTGATTTTGGCGTGTCCAGCAGGTGGCTCCAGCGAGTAGAGCAGGTTGTTCCAGCGTACTCAGCAGGTGGTTCAGGCGGGTCTGGCAGGTGGTTCCGGTCTCTCTAGTAGGTGGTTCCGGCGTGTCCGGCACGTGCTTCTGGCACGTCTGAGAGCTGGTTCCGGCATGCCCGGCGGGTGATTCCATAGAGTCCGCCACGTGGTTCTGGCCTAGCTGACAGGTGATTTTGGCGTCCCCCCGGCAGGTGGTTACAGCGAGGTTGAGCAGGAGGTTCCGGCATGCTCGGGCAGTTGCATCCGGTGTCTCTGGCACGGGGTTCTGGCACGTCTGACATTTGGTTGCCCTCATGTCTGGCAGGTGATTCCGGAGTGTCCGGCAAGAGGTTCTGGTGTAGCCGGCAGGTGATTTTGGCATGTCCGGCAGGTGTTTCTGGCGAGCTGTTCAGGTGGTTCCGGTGTTCTTGGCAGGTGATTCTGGCGTGTCCGGCAGGTGGTTCCGGTCTGTCCGGTAATGGGTTCCGTCATGTGCCGCGCGTGGTTCTGGCACGTCTGAGAGGTGGTTCCCGCATGCCCGGCAGGTGCTCCAGGAGAGTCCTACAAGTGGTTCTGGCCTAGCCCGCAGGTGATTTTGGCGTGTCCGGCAGGTGGTTCCGGCATGCTCGGCAGGTGGAAAAAAAATGTCTGGTAGGTGGTTCCGGTCT